>NC_059118.1:57034873-57122949 GCF_020740685.1 Jaculus jaculus
TCAGCCCTTGAGATTTTTTAAAATATTTCATTTATTTGAGAGAGAGGAAAAGAAAAGTGAAAGATACATAGAGAAAAAGAGAGAGAATAAGCATGCCAGGGCCTCTAGCTACTGCAAATGAGCTCCAGATACATGTGCCACCTTGTACATCTGGCTTACGTGGGTACTAGGAAATTGAACCTGGGTCCTTAGGCTTCACAGGCAAGTATCTTAACAGCTAAGTCATCTCTCCAGCTCGCTCAAGTTATCTTTCTTTATTTCTTTTTTTTGTTTTGTTTGCGGGGGGGTGGGGGTTTCAAGGTAGAGCTTTACTCTAGCCCAGGCTGACCTGGAATTCACTACAGAATCTCAGGGTGGCCTTGAACACGCAGTGATCCTCCTACCTTTGCCTCCCGAGTGCTGGGATTAAAGGTGTGCACCATCACACCCAGCTCCCTTGAATTTTTTTTTTTTTTTTGAGGTAGGGTCTTACTCTAGCTCAGGCTGACCTGGAATTCACTATGTAGTCTCAGTGTGGCCTTGAACTCATGGTGATCCTCCTACCTCTGCCTCCTGAGTGCTGGGTTTAAAGGCATGTGCTACCACACCCAGCTTCCCTTGAGTTATTTTTAAGGGATAAATATTCCAGGAGATGAGAAACTATTCACAGCCATTTCATTGGAATGGACAGAGGTAGAGAAGGGACAGCCTCATTTTCATCTTATTTCCTATTATAGTGTTAGAAGCTTTAAAAGGAACATGCATGTTTTCTACTTGTTTTGAAATTCAAAATGACACACTTTCAAAATTTACTTGCTTCATTTTCCTGTGTATAGTACATGTAATATACATGGGACAAATTCCAGATGCAGAAGAACAGAGAAGAGGAAATGTTACTCCTCTTTCCCTCCCTCCGTCCTCTCAGTTCTTCTTGAAGCATCATTGTTTCTTGCATAACCTTCCAAACATATTCTTTTTAAAATTCGTTTTATTGACATCCTCTATACTTAGAGAGACTAGACCATGATTACATAATTACCCATCATGGTCTATTGATGATGTTTATAACCTTCTCTTTCTTCCCCTCCTGAATCTCCCCTCCACTGAATCCCTTCTTCTTTCTAACTAGTGTCTCTTCTATTTTAACGTCATCAGTTTTCTTCTCCTATTGTGCAGGCCTGTGTAGGTAGTGTCAGCCACTGTGAGGTCATGAAGACTATGGCCACTTTGTTTGGAAGACAGCATTGCAAAGCACTACCTGCCTTCCTTTGGCTCTTACATGCTTTCTGCTGCCTCTTCTGCAATGGTCCCTGAGCCCTGGAGGGTGTGATAAGAGATACTGAACTGTCACTTCTTCTCAGCACTTGAGTTTGGAGTCTTCCCAGTGGTCACCACCATCTGAAAAGAGAAGCTTCTCTAAACTGAAATGAGAGTAGCATTAATATGTGGGCATAAACATAATGTTTAGAGGGCAGTTTCATGGATATATTCATGTAGCCAAACAACAATAGTGCTTTCCCCCTATAGCTTATGACCTCTCCAGTTACAGGCTTTTCATTAGATTGTTAGTATCAGGCAGGAGTTTCCTCCTGTGGAATGGGCCTCAAGTCCAATCAGAGAGCAGTTGATTTCCCTGTAACAGACAGGCCACCATCACAACAGTTGCAGTTGTCATATTAGGCTTGGCTGCCTGGCTGTAAAGTTCTCCAGGTCCTGTGCTGGTTAAAACCCATTCTTTTTTGTATTCATTCATTCATTCATTTATTTGACATAGAGAAAGAGGGAGAGAGAGAGGGAAAAAATGGGCATGCCAGGGCCTCTAGCTACTGCAGACGAACTCCAGACACATGTGCCACCCTGTGCATCTGACTAATGTGAAGACCCATTCCTTATTGCTCCATTGATGGGATTAAAGGCATGTGCCACCACACCCGGCCCAGCATTTTGTTTGTTTGTTTTCCCAAAGGCTTTTAAAACATTGGAAATATGAAAACAGATGTCTGGCCTTTTTATCCTGTTCCAGTCACCTTTCAGATATCTACAGAGCTAAGTGACCAGTCAGTGTTTTCAACAAAAGTGGCCTTCTAGAGGCTAGGCTGCTACCTAGGCAACTGTCATCATCCAGTAGCATGCAGCAGAGGTACTGATTGCAGCGAAGCTAGTGGGAGACCAGTAATGTGTCTTCCAGCTGTGTGAATGACTAATCACTGAAATTAGGGAATTTTAAATCAACTGAAAGCAATTATGCTCAAAGGTTTATTTAGGGTTTTCTTAGCAACATTCAGGGGCCTGTCACAGGTGGTACAAGACAACTAAAGGTGCTTGTGGTGGTCCACAGATCTGGGAGCAAGGATATGTGTGAGGCAGGCCATTTCTGTGGGTTTGAGGACTCAGAAAGTCTAGTGGCCCAAATATGCGTTCTTTGCCTGACCCTCATGGGTTGTAGAGAACAGAGGATTCTGGGTATAAGGGACAGGTACGGGAGGAAGAAAGAGCAACATGAGTGATTGGGGGGACAAAAGGGTCGACACCACGGGCAGACTCCCCTGCAAGCCTCTCCCCTGTGTGAACCCTTCTTCACAGTAACTCCATGGTTTTCATCCAGAGGAGAATTTTATCCTCTGGAAACATGTGGCCATGTCTGGAGACATTGCTGGTTGTCTCAGTTGGGAAGTTGCAACCATCTAGTGAGTAGAGGCCAGAGACACTGCTAATCACCCTGCACAGAGAGCGCGGCCACCCCTCACACAGCGCAGTCCTGACCTTGCACACAGAGCGCAGTCACCCCGCACGCAGAGTGTAGTCTGTCTGCTCCCTGCATCAAAATGACCCATGGGCTGGGCAGTGTCTCAGTCAGTAAAGGGCTGACATCACAAGCACGAGGATCTGAAATTGAGCTGGGCTTGTGCCTATGATCCCCAGTGTTGGCAAGGTGGAAACAGGAAGCTCCCGGAAGCTTTCTGGCCTGCTAGTCTAGCCTAATTGGTGATCTCTAGCCCAAATGAGAGAGCCTGTCTCAAAGGAGGTGGGCAGTGTTCATGAGGACAACACCCAAGGTGGGTCTCTGGTTTCCACACACAAGCACAGACGTGTGCCTGCACATGCATGTGTATATGTATACACACAGACATATGCACGTGCCCATTACAAAAATGACCCAGCACAAAATGTTACTCACACTGCCATTGAAAATCCCTAAATTAGGGCTGGAGAGATGGCTTAGCGGTTAAGCGCTTGCCTGTGAAGCCTAAGGACCCCGGTTCGAGGCTCGGTTCCCCAGGTCCCATGTTAGCCAGATGTACAAGGGGGCGCACGTGTCTGGAGTTTGTTTGCAGAGGCTGGAGGCCCTGGCGCACCCATTCTCTCTCTCCCTCTTATCTGTCTTTCTCTCTGTGTCTGTCACTCTCAAATAAATAAAATTTAAAAAAAAATCCCTAAATTAAGTGGGCCATGATGTGTGCATTAGGTACTTTTCCAGTTGCTATGACCTGACAAGAAGCAACTTCAGGGAGGAATGGCTTCTTTTGACTCAGGTTGAGTGAGTACAGTCCATCATGAAGACGTGTGATAGGAGCCTGAAGCAGCTGGTCGTATTGCATCCACAGTTAGGAAACAGAGAGAGGAGAGTGGAGCTGGGCTAGCCAACTTCAAGACCCACCTTAGTGACCCATATCCTCCAGCAAGGCTTCACTTCTGAAGGTTCCACAATTTTCCAAACCACCTCTACCAGCTGGAGACCAAGTGTTCAAACACATGAGCTTACAAGGGTCATGTCACATGGAAACAGGCAGCTGGAACTGCTCACATCTGGGCAGACCAGGAGGCAAAGAGCAGGGAATGCTGGTGCTAAGCTGGCCCCTTCCTTGCCCTCCCTTTTTTTTTTTAAATCCTGGGATTACCCTCCCCCCCACACACACATGTGATGGTGCCAATGACATTCAGGATGTGTCTTCCCTCTTCACTTAGGTCTCTCTGGAAATGCCCTCACAGACACATCTAAAGACATGTCTCCTAGCTGATTGCAAATCTAGTCAAGTTGACAATAAAGTCAGATTGCTGTTACTGGAAGAAATATCCGAGTTAAAAACTTACCATTTAGAAAGGTTTGTTTTGGGGCTGGAGAGATGGCTTAGCAGTTAAGCACTTGCCTGTGAAGCCTAAGGACCCCGGTTCGAGGCTCGGTTCCCCAGGTCCCACATTAGCCAGATGCACAAGGGGGCGCACACGTCTGGAGTTAGTTTGCAGAGGCTGGAAGCCCTGGCGTGCCCATTCTTTCTCTCTCCCTCTATCTGTCTTTCTCTCTGTGTCTGTCGCTCTCAAATAAGTAAATAAATAAAAATACTTTTTTTTTTTTAAAAAAAAAATAAAGGTTTGTTTTGGATCATCGCTTTGGAAGTTACAGGCCATGGTTAGGTGTGCTCATTTGGTCCTCTGGTGAGGAGACTAGGACCCTTTATGATGGGACTTAAGTCACTGTGTTTTTCCAGGTCACTTCCCTAATGGCTGGAAGACTTCCCTCTAGCCCCTACCTCTTAAGGTTTCCATTACTTCCCAATAATGCCACACTATGGAACAAACTTTCCAGTGCTTAGGCCATTGGGGAACATTCCAGATCCAAACATGGCACATGGCTGGCCACGTAGACTGGGCTGTATGAGTGTTTCTAGTTGACTTGCTCAAAGCAGTGACTAATGACACTCTACAGAGGCATCTAGTGCAGACATAAGGAGAGGAAGTGGGTTTTGGTGCGTTCTGCCCTCTCTCCCTGTGCGGCCTCTGCTTTAGTGGGACATGTGGTAAGGGTGTGAGATGTTCCGGCAGAGCAAAGTGTGAGAAGAGAGTCTCCTGTGTGTTGCCACTACTGGAACATCCCCAGTGGTGTGATGGGATGTGACAGGCCTTTGACAGGCTGGAGCCACAAGGGAAGCAGGAAGGGGGCTGATGGGAGGCAGGTGAGGAAGGAGACCAAAGGACTGATGATCTGGGTTCTTGTGTTTGACTCTCCCTTCCCTGAGTTTCCCATTAGAAGTATCATCATCGATTGACGTGGAAACCATACTTTTGTGTGACTCATATACAAAGTGATCCCAGTGTGGAAGGCCAAGCCTGGAGAATCTGAAGCTGGTGGGTCAACTACTCTGACATTTGTTTGCAGTGGCAAGAGATCCTGTCTCAAAGGCAAGGGCACAAACACCTTGAGGTCTTCCTCTGACCACCACATACACACTGTGGCATGCTCACAGATTGATATGATAGAGATAGATAGATAGATAGATAGACAGACAGACAGACAGACAGACAGACAATAGAATGAAAGAAAATAGAGAAAGGAAGGGAGGAAGAAAGAAAGAGTATGGCTTTGTGGGAAGAAGGGAAGAACAGGAGGTCTGGGGTTGACTCTTGACTATGGCCAAGTGACCATGGAATGAATATTTGCTTACCTGTCTAAGCTTCAGTTTCCTCATGTGTATAGCAGGCAGACCATAATAATCATCCCTTATCTTGACATTTGGACTTGGGTCCTCATTCTGCTCCATATCAGCTTTGTACACATGAGGAAGTCACTTTGTCTTCTGGTATCTGATGTCTCATCTTAGAAGATGGGCTTGTGTTACATCACTTTTAAGGCCCATTAACAATTCTTGGTTGAGTTCCTGAAAGCTTGTCTTGGTGGAAGAGCCACTCTGTGGCATTCTCTGTGGCATCTGCTCTGAAATCTACTCCCCTTGCCTTGCTGTTGCCCTGAGCAGGGCGGGAACATGTACCTGTTATCCCCTTGGTAAATCAGAAATGATAGCATGGCCAGCTCCCTCAGGGATGCTGGGATGACTGGTGAATAATCTGTACTATGCCCAGCCTGGAGAGAATAGGCTTGTCAATATTTGTACTGTGAGTACATGAATGAATTACTGGACTGTGGATGACCTGGGTTAGTGTTCCCCAAACCTGTTTGACATGAGCTACTTTATACCGAGGCCCAGTGGTGCTAGGTCCCCATTGTGAAATGAACCAGTCCCCAAGTTGAAGCTTAAAGCAATAGTACTCATGTATTTATCTCACTTCTCTGACATTCAGGCAGGGTTGGTGGGGAGGGCTTCTGCCTGTTCCATTGGCTCTAAAGCTGCTAGAGGCTGTGGTCCCAGGCCAGCTTGCGGTTGATACTAACTCTTCCCTGGATCTCGGCTGGAGCTGGGCTTCCTCACAGCATGGCGACTGGACTCGAGATGAACCGTTCCTAGAGAACGCGCAAGCTAGTGGAAGCTGTGATCACCTCTTCCAGCACCACCTTGAAGGTCTCCCTACCGAGTCCATTGTGACTGTTGTTGTCAAGCCAGTTACAAAACTCTGCCCCAGCTCAGGGGAAGGGTATAGACAGCGCTTCCTGTCTGGAAGGATACTTAAGATGAGAAGCACCATATTCACTTTTCGGTTTGTTCCCTTGTGTCAAGGCTAATGACCTGCAGCTTGCTCTGTAGCCCCAGGCCGTCCTCAACCTCCTCCACAGCTCATACTCATGTTTTGGAGAAAACAAGTAGGACCAGTATATACACATGAATTTGGCTCATATGTCTGTATTTGTACCATACATATATGTGCATATATATGCTATTTACACATTAATATATTAAAAGTTTGACCTATCAAGCCTTCCCATATTATACATTATGCATTCTGCCAAATCTTCTGTCCTTCTAAGGAAGATATGTGGGCTGGGGGTACAGTTTAATGGTAGAGTACTTACCTAGAACTTGCCAGGCCCCTGGCTCCATCCCCAGCACACAACCAAAAGAAGGTGCCCTTTGCCAGCACCCTCCACCGAGTTCCCACACATAGCTGGGTAGTGCCTAGGTCTGGTTCTCCCAGGTGGCCCTGGGCACAGAGCTGTTCCCAGAGGCCCAGTCTCTCCACCCCACTGCCACCCACCTCTCTCTCTCCACATTTCTGGCCAAGCAATTTCTGAGAGGCGCCCAGTGCGGGGGCAGCAGGAAACACAACTCTTTCAGCCTGGAGATGGGGCATGGAGGGATCCCTCACCGTCTCTGAGGGCCTTCTGTTCAAGACGCACCATACCACACAGGCAGAAGGTCCTAGTTGGTCATGTACAAACAAGCCCACTGATGAGGGCTGCACAGCCCTTCAGCCACCACCAGCCACACAGAGGACAATGCCTCCTTGATTGGGGACCAGCTCCCTGTGGCCTGTTTGGTCATCTCTCTGGATGGGCCACCAAAATAAGGGACTGGAAGGTGGGCTTTGGCCAGCCAGGACTTCTTGCCTCAGGTAAAAATCCCCAACTTTTGTCTTCTGTGGAACTGACAGATGTCTGCCTATTCATTTCTGCTGGAGTATTTTCTTCATGTTTCATGTGGGAGCCCTCTCCCCCAGCACCGCCTCATAAGGATATAAATTGGGGAACTAGAGATCTAGTTCAGGGGTAGAACAAGGCCCTGGGTTCTATCCTTAGCACCTCAAAAAAATAAAAATAAATAAAATAAAAGAGAGACATGACCTGAACTCACATTCATAGGGTCTCATGTAAGTTTCCAAGTTGGCTCACACGTTCAGGGACTTTGATGGCAATTAAGATATTTTGTCCCATTTTTTATGGGGTCAAGAAGATGTAAGTGAAACATGGTACTTTTAAACCAGGTCAGAGAAGAAGCAGGCTGGCAGATGTCCAGCTTATGATTCTTTGTGGACCTTGTCACGAGGGTGTCTGAATAATCAGAAAGTGCTCTTGAACTTGAGAACTCAAGATGATGGCCGGCTGTGGAGTTCAGCGAGGGAAAGTTGAGCACGTGTGTGGAAGGGCGGGTCTTAAATGGAGCAGCAGCACAGCTGTAAGTGTCCCACTAGGACACAGCACTCACCCATGCACGAGACAATAGAGCAAGACAAATAAAGATGACAAATGAGCAAATGCATATCGATAACAAGAATTAAGATACTAAGAAATGCAATGAGAATGCAGCCCTTCTTCTCTCATCCTTTGCTTTCGGAAGCTGTGGGCTAGACTTCTCCAGGCTTCATGGTTTAAGACCTTGAGCTCGGAGCCTTTGTTAGCATTCTGGGTGTGAACACAGTGGAGAGGAAGGGTAGCCTGCGGTCACGCTGGCACCTGAGATCCGAACTTGGGAAAAAGACAATGTCAAGTTTGCGTTTCAACTGTGGGCCACAAGGGCCTCAGGTGACCCCCCCCCCCATGTCCTCCTTCTTCCTCCCCAACCCCTGCTCCTCACACCACTCTGGGACTGCTGTCCCCCTAGGCTGAGTGAGACTCATATCTGTTAAAACAGGAGCTAAGACAAGAGGAAGGAACACTGTGGACGCGAGAGGCACAGCTCCTAATGTCACCTCTCAGAGATACCAATGTCCTCTCCTTTCCTGACTCTGAGAAGTAAAGTTCAGAGCTCAGTGTGGCTGATGGAAATGGCCGCCTGTGGCTGAGGCTGGCGCTCAGTGTAGACCATCTGCTCGCCCTGTCTCGCATGTACACGGCCCTGGCTTTGGTTCCACTTGTTTCCAGTTGGACTTTATCTCTGGGGCACTCAGTCCCAGGAGTCTTTGGACCTGGCTTGTGGGGGTGCAGCTTAGAGGGCTCTCGGGCCTTGATGCTGATTCATTTGTTCTAGGAAAAGCAGCAGTCGACAATTTCCACCAAGACATTTTCCATGATTATAAAAAATATCCCATGGTAATACTCTCCATCCCCCCCTTTTCCCCTTTGAAATTCCATTCTCCATCACATTCCCTCCCTATCTCAATAAGTCTCTCCTCTATACCGATGCCATGATCCTTCCCTCCTCTTATGATGGTCTTGTGTAGGTAGTGTCAGGCACTATGAGGTCATGGATATCAAGGCCATATTTTGACATCATGTTTTTTTAAAGTATTTTATTTATTTATTTGAGAGAGGAAAAGAAAAGGAGAGGGAGGAAGAATGTGGGTACACCAGGGCCTCTTACCACTATAGACACACATACCCAGAGAATTAAATCCTTGGGAAGTTAAACCTGAGCCAACAGGCTTTGCAAGCACCTTTAACCACTGAGCAGTCTCCCCAGCCCCTTCCATTGTGTTTTAAGCCTTCCCGGTTTAGGCAAGAAACTTCTCTCACTCGGGCCTCCCATCTGGCAGAAGTTTGCATATTCCGCAAACCAAGCCCTTCTTCCTGCACAATCTCCTTTCAAGGGCTGGAGGTATATCAAATACACACAGCGTGGGGTCCTAGGAAGAATGTATGGCCTTGAACACGTGACTTCAAGATGATTATGCCAAGTGCAAAATCTCTGTATTCTGGTCCTCTGTCATTTCCATCGTTTCTTGTTGGTTTCTATAACACACATCATGGCAGTTGTCAACTTCCTTAGGTATTTTAAAAAAAAATTATTTAGTTATTTGAGAGACAGGGGATGGGGGGATAGAATAGGTGCACCCAGGCTGCTAGCTACTACAAACTCAAGACACGTGCATCACCATGTGCATCTGGCTTTACGTGGGTATTGGGGAATCGAACTTGGGTCCTTTGGCTTTGCTGGCAAGCACCTTAACTGCTAAGACATCTCTCCAGCCCTTCCTTAAGTTTTTTAAAAACTGCTTTGCCATGCTTATGCTCATTGCACAACCGTGAAACTCTATAATGATGCTGCTTCCAGGGGTGAAAACTGAAGGGCCGAGAATTAAGACGCATGCCCCAGACCTACGCTGAGAGAGAGAACTAAGACTCAAGTTCAGCCTCTGGGCCAGGGCCCCATGTTCTTTCACCAACAGACACAGACAGATGTTGCTGGGACAAAAGAAACCCCAGGGGAATGTGAAGCATTAATCAGATTGTTCTCTGTCCTTGGGCCTAGCTTAGTTCCCAGTCCCTATTCCACTTAAACTGTCTGCACCTTGCTTGAAATGCCTCCTCACCCAGCAACCTGACCTCTGCTTCTGGGGTGCCAGAGTGATCACTTCTTTTGCTTATGACCTCCCTCACCTTTGGGGGCTCATTTGTCTCCAGAGAGCCAAGACACTACCCTAGGCCTATTAGGTAGGAGCTGGGTTCTAATTGGCTGCCAGAGGATAGAGGAAAGATCACAGAGCCACATCTCAGACCTGGTTCTGGTGTTTGCATTCCATTCCCCCTGTGCAGGTACAATGGCAGGCACCTTACATTTCATCTCAAATATAATGCAGTCTGGGGTCTCCTTACATTATTTTATTTTGGAAATGCAACACTTTAACACTCCTTTGGTTGATTTTCATACAAGGGCATCTCTAGCACCCTAGACGTAGTGCGCCTCCTGAATGCCATGTTCATTGTCAAACATGATCTTCCACCTAGAGGAAGTGTATTGAAAATGACATTGGCTGCTGGGCATGGTGGCGCACGCCTTTAATCCCAGCACTTGGGAGGCAGAGGTAGGAGGATCGCCATGAGTTCGAGGCCACCCTGAGACTCCATAGTGAATTCCAGGTCAGTCTGAGCTAGAGTGAGACCCTACCTCAAAAAAAAAAAAAAAAAGAAAAAAAAAAAAAAAGAAAATGACATTGGCTATAGACGAGATGGCCCGCTAAAGCACGCTGGATTGAAAACAGTCCCTCTGATAAGCCTGCTAGTCCCCCACAGTCACATAAGGCCCACTTCTGTGCCTTGCATCTGCAACATTGTCAAACCAGGCCTAAGCAACACCAGGGCACCTCCCATCCAGTGAGAGGAACTTCGTGCTGAGAAACACTGCCCTCTGGTTCCTTCAGGGATCAGGAAAGGCTTGTTTAAACAAAGAAACCAGCCCCTGGTATGTTGGTGATACAGGCTTCCAACCCAGATGGAAATGGTCTGAGTCCAAAATAATGTGGGCTTCTCCCCTCCCCTCCCTTCCCCTCCCCCCCGTCTAATCAATGCATTGCTTAGGCATAAGTGTGTTTATGTGCGTATATCTATGTGATCAATGCATTGTGCATTGGGCATGTGTGTGTCTCTCTGTGAAGGCGGAAAAGGGAGAGGTCCTAACCAATCCCTAATTTCCCTTGATTTCTCTTCCTTCTTCCTTGGATGTTTTTCTTCTCAAAGGAATTGTGGCTCATAGATTCAGATTTAGGAAGAAACTTGCCCTTGTCCTTTCTGTCACAGGTTCAGATATCTGTTTGATTGACAGCCCTGGAGAAAGGCTGTGCTTGCTTAAGAAACCCCTTTGGCCCCTCACTGGAGAACCTCTGTAGATAGACGTGGCTCACAGCTCAAACATCTCAGTTGTCTCTGTGATGGTCAGTCTTTCCAGGGCTCAGAACATAGATGCTTAAGAAATGCCACTTAAATTAGGGAATTTTATTTTACCTGCCTTTCCTGGGAGTCTAACAAAGACTGTTGAGTAGAGAAAAAGATCCAACTGGTGGCACATACCTTTTGTGTAATTGTTAAATATAGATGTTGGAGTCATGGGGGAAAAAGTTGATGAGGTATTTCTGAAAATATGGGTGGATATAATGGCATGAATGTCCTATATTTTTTTTAATAATTTAAAACACCAATTTATATCTACCTGTATTGAATACTCAGGGCCCTGGGATAAGAATTTTAGACACATGATCATCCCCTATTTTTAGATACTTAAATTGTTTCCAACCTTTTTTCCCTATTACATAGTGCTTAGATGAATATCTTTGCATATAACTTTCTCTCTGATTTATGACATCCTGTTTAGAATGGGTTCTTCTAAGCATAGTCACCAGGCATGGAATTTGTAGAAACACCCTTGGAACACAGTGCAGGCCTGCTGGAATGCAGAAGCACAGTCTCACATGGAGATGTGAGCCCCTGCCTCCTTTTCTCAAAGACTTGGGAAAAGTAGTCTTTTGTTGAAGTCAAGACATCAGCCATCATAATTTAAGTCAAATACCCAGGCAAGGTTTATTCTGGAGACTTGGGAGTGGGATGAACAGCAGTTCTTTGATTGAGTCTCTGTGAGCTGCATATTCAGCCACTGCCTAGGACTAAGAGAGCGCCTCTGTGCCGTCCCTTCTTCTCTGCCCCTCCTAACTCCTCAAGCTTGCTGTCACTGGGAGGCTCAGAGCACACATTCTTGTGCAAAGATGCCCAGGAAGCCGGACCGTCATCCTTGGGGGTCTAAGAGTGGGAGCCCCCACCTCTGGGATGTCGGTGACTGTCCCCTGCAAGCGTCTTTGTGGCGCATCCTGAGGCTGGGTTGTCACCCTTTGAAGGACAGAATGATATCTATTCAGACACAAATCTGCGTACACACAGAGATTCCAGGAGGCCGCTGGCTGTGGCTCTCCACTGGAAGCCATGTTTCTGCAGAAGGCATAGTTGAAAGGCGTGGAGCTGGTTCCACGCAGGCCAGCAAGCATGAGCTGAGCTCCTTCTCTGTGCCAGCCACTGCCCCGGAAACCAGTCCTGCCTACACGGAGCTTGTGCGCATGTGGAAAGGAGGAAGAGACATGAAGAGAGTTCCCCTCTGCTGGGGCTCAGATTGTGACCAAACGGCATGGGGAGGAAAGGAGACCTTAGCAACAGTGGAGGTGAGGGAATGAAGGTGGTACTCACTGTCTTCCTTCCAGTGGATAGTGGGAGGAGAACTCTCTGAAGATGTGATGTGTAAGTCAGGATGTGGCAGACACAAGAGACAGAGACATATGCATGTTTAGGGACAGAAGATTCCAGATGGAAGCAACAATAAGTTCCGAGTATGGGCAACAGGAGATGGCAGAGGAACAGTGGCATGGGACTGTGGATGACTTGGGGCAGTTGGGAGCCCTGAAATGTCACTGTAAGCAGTAGGGGTTCTGCAGGACACAGACTGCAAAGCCTTAGAGTTTGACAGTAGGGAGGGACAGGACGTGATGTACTGGCTGTGGCTTCACAGCAGAAGGAAGGCCCAGTCACCCCCACCGCAGTGCAGATGAAAGAGGCTGCTGGTGTCTATGGAGGGTGAGCAGTGGCCCACTCGGGGCCATTGTAAGGACCTCAGTTGTCGTGGCTTTTACTTAGTCCCTAGGGAGGAGAGTTCTGGCGAGTAGATGGATTAGTAGCTCTTCCCAGCATCCTTTGCTCCCTCAGAGAAGACCAGGAACTTTGGCCATAGGTCGTTTCCTTGTTGGCATCTTGACTCTAGGTCTCACTTGGTTGTCTGTCATCCGTCATCTTCTGGAGGGATGTTCACCTTTTCAAGCTGGCACACATCTCTCTTGCCAGGTTCTTTCTTCAGCAGGAAGTGCAGTGGAAGTCAGACTGGCAACCGGAACTCACCCAAGACGCATGTGCCACTTTCCCTATGCCAAGCCTTCTTCTGGACGGGAACTAGAAACACCACAGAGCCAGGAACCACCTGTTCCCACCACAGAGAGTCTGACCAGAAACGAGTTCACAGTGGGCAGCGCGCACCTTGCATGGCGTCACCTTCTGCATCTGTTTGACTTTCTGCTTAGGCTGTGCGTTATTGATGGTGTTAGCAGTGCAAGGGGCTCGGGGCATTTCCCAGGGTGACAGGAAGCCCTCGCTACACCCATTCTGAGGAGGTCATAGTTTCCATTCTTGCTCTGTGGGTTGGCCAGGGGGGTAGCTAGCACCATGGGTCCCTCTTAGCACTGTGCTTTCACGTAGACACGAGTCCCAGCTGGTTAGATTTCTGAGAAGCTGCTGGCTTCGCATCTTCCTGTTCCCAGAAAAGAATCGAAATGAGAAATGAGCAGAGCTGGCAGGTGAAACCAACACTGTGTGCGTCCCTCAAGTCTTCCATACTCATCGTTGTTGTTTTAAAGATTTATTATTTTTATTTATTTATTTATTTGAGACAGAGAGGGAGAGAGAGGGAAAATGGGCACGTCAGGGCCTGTATCCACTGCAAATGAACTCCAGATGCACTTGCCACCATATGCATCTGGCTTACGTGGGACCTGGAGAATTGAACCTGGGTCCTTAGGCTTCGCAGACATGTGCCTTAACCACTAAGCAATCTCTGCAACCCTTTGTTGTTGGTTTTATGACATCAAGGCTGCATGACTGGATGCATTCTGTTGAGGGGCAGAAGAGCAAACCCAAGGCCAGGAGAAGAAAGTTGGGCTGGGGCTGGGGCTGTGGCTCAGTGGACAAAGCACTCACTGCACAAGCAGGAGGACCTGAGCTCAGATCCCCGGCACCTGCGTGCGTGCCAGGCGGGCATGGCAGCTGCCTATAATCCCAGAATTCTGGGGGTGAAGACAAGGATTCCTTGGAGCAGGCTGGCTAGCTACACTGGCCAAATCAGGGAGCTCCGCATTCAAAGTGACAGATAGACCTTGCCTTGGTAAATAAAGCGGAGGTTGATCCATGTCATAAGCACACAGACACACACATATGCATGTGTTGTGTGCCTATACACGTGTGAACACACATGTACATGGATACACACACCACATGATCACACACACAGAGGAATTTAAGAAACCTTCTTCCATGTCCTGGTGACTTTGTATTGTGCAAAAGAACCTAGCTGACGAGCCCCTGTGTCACTCTGACTGTGGTCTGAGTTTTGCATCTGAGGAAAACGATTCCTGACAATGGGGCGATTAGCCACCCCCACACAACTTTGCTTCCTCCAGTTCTAGTCTTTCATTTTCCATGTACTTTCCTTATCACACTGTGGCTTCCAGTCTTTCCTGTCCCCTGCAGGGGCTTTGGTATAAGGTTTAACCAGATAGGTAAATGGCTGACTTCCAAAGATGACCACCTCAGTCTAGGTCTGGGGCGGAAGCCAGGTCTTGTAAGTCCAATACCTTTCTCTCTTCTCACCTGAAAGATTAACACCTTCATTCCAGGTAGGAAGAGGAGCGACCCAACCAATTCACCTTTACCTCTTCCTCCTCTCACACTGCTTGGTTTTCCTCTGTGGGAGTTGCGCATTATTGTGAAGTTCTCCTATGTGCCGATGGAAGAGGCCAGTGTTGTCTAAAATGTACTCTTATTAAAGTGTGCATGAGGACCCGAGAGATGGCTCCGTGGGTAAGAGCTCTCACAGTGCAAGTATAAGGGCCTGGGTTCGATCCCCAGCACCCACATATAAAGCTGGGTGTGGTCACACACCTCAGTAGCCCCAGCCCTGGTGGGGCACAGAGACAGGAGAATTGCTGGGGCTTCCTGGCTCACTGAGAGATTCTGTCCCAGGAAATAATGTGAAAGAGAGAAAAGGACACCCCAAATTCTCCTCTGGCCTTGGCATGTGTGCAAGTGCATTTTTTCATGTGTGTGCATGCATCACACACACCACACCATATATGCATGCCAAAGTAAGTGTGTGTGGGGCTGGAGGGATGGCTTAGCTTGCAAAGTCAAAGGACCCAGGTTCGATTCCCCAGGACCCACATTAGCCAGATGCACAAGGGGACGCATGCATCTGGAATTCCTCTGCAGTGGCTGGAGGTCCTGGTGCGCTCATTCTCTCTCTCCCTCTTTCTCTGTCAAATAAACAAACAAATAAATAATAAAATACAAAAAAATAAGTATGTGTACACATAACAATGAAGTGGGTTACACTCTCTCAGTGTAATCTTTCCCTAGCAGGTCCTGTTTGGGTGACCGAGGGACAAGTGACATTACCCTTGCTGTGGTTGAAAGAACGCATGTTCTGGAAGTCCTTTCCCTGGTTCAACTATGTGAAGCATCCCTAGGCTTGGGGCTAGGTTCCTGTTTTGAGCCTGGCATTGTCCTCAGCCTTTGTGTGTGAGGTGTGAAGCAGAGAGGGCCCCTCCATGCTCAGTTGAGCTGGGCCAGCAGCACCCCACAGCTGGTAAACACCACCACTACTTTGTGTCCTTGGGTCATTTCTCTGGTTTGGGATCATTGAGCAGTGACTCTCTTTCGGAAAGCGTGACTTGCCCCAGCCACTGTAAGGGTGAGTTAGCCAAGCATGCTACGTCTAGAGAATGCTTGTGGACCATAGTCACCCCCCAGCCACCACCTCCAGCCCAGAGTTTCATTTTCACTTATCTGCAGTTAGCTGCAGTGCAAACTATGATACGGAAATTTCCAGGAATAAACAAATCCTCATTTCAAATTGTACACCATCCTGCGTAACGCTATGAAGTCTCATGGCATCGCACCCTACCACCCTGGCCGTGAGTGACGCTTTCCTTGTCCGGCGTGTCTACCCTGTGGCACTGGGGCATGGAGTAGGCTTTAGCGTGGAGATGATAAGCACACACAGGAGCACGCACAGGGTGGTTAGTGTTCTGTGCTCTCCATAGCTTCAGGTACCCGCAGGGGTCTTGGAGCGTGTCCCCTACCTCAGATAATAGGCTGAGTGGGAGAAGGGTGAGGTGAGCAGGATAGCAGAGAAAGGTCATGTTTCTACAATGATGCATAATGCTGCCTCATGAAGACACTGTATTGTCACATCACGGAAAAGTGGAAGACAGCTGGGGAGATGCTCGGTGGGCGGAGTGCTTGCTTCGCATGAGGACATGAGTTCAGACTGCACAGCGCCCATGTCAAGCCCCGTGCCATGACGTATGCCTGGGATCCTGGTGCTGGGAGGTGGAGACACGGAGGATGCTGAAGGCTTGCTGACCAGCTAGTATCACTGAATCAGTGAGCTCCACGTTCACTGTGAGACCCTGTCTCAAAAACTAAGGTAGAACATGGTTGAGAAAGACACCTAACATTCGGTTGAAGAGATGGCTTAATGGTTAAGGTACTTGCCTGCAAAGCCCAAGGACCCAGGTTTGATTCCCCGGTACCCACGTAAGCCAGATGCACAAAGTGGCACATGACTGTGGAGTTCGTTGCGGTGGCTGCAGAGGCCTGTCACGCCTGTCTTCTCTTTCTCCCTCCTCCTCTCTGTGCTTGCAAATAAATAAATAAAAACTAAAAGGACACCTAATGTCTACCTCTGACCTCTGCATGTATACACATGCACATATGAACATGTGTACATATATGTGTGCATATCACACACATGTGAAGGGAAGAAGAAAGAAAAGAGGAAGGACCAGCTTTCAGAGGACATGAACAGTGTTCTGTTAGGTGCTGGGAGCATGTCTCTGTGGAATAGTTGAAGTGTGTCACCAGAGAGGGCGATGGTGCTAGAAGAGATCTGACTACCGCTGCTGGTGACTAGTGAACTCCGTCTTCAGCAGATCGTTGGGCTGCTTTCTGGCCACTCGTCATCCACTGTGGCTTGGCGTCTGTCCTTCCTGTCGGTGCCTGAGTCTGTTGTCTCCTTGGACAGTGGGCTTGCTGGTCACCGATAGGAACAGTGGTCTTCATTCTTCTCCTAGCCACTGCATTCACGGTAGTTTTAATGGCCCTGCCCTTAATTCTATTCTTTTTTACCTGTACCATTCGTGAAAACCTGAGGTCCCCACCACTACCACCAACAGCCCTGTATTCGTCAGCTTTTCATCACTGTGATGAAATACCTGAGATGATCCGTCTGACCCACAGTGTGAGTCAGGATCGCTTGGTTCTGTTGCTTTGGGCCCTGGTGGCATCATGTCAGGAGCATGGAGATGGGGAAGGGTATTTTTTTTTTTAATCTCATGGCCCCTACAGCAAAGAGAAAGACACAAAGGGGCCCTAGCGTATTATCCAAAGACAGGCCCCAGTGGCCTAACTTCCTTCCAGTAGGTTCCACCTCCTGAATGCCCCGTCAGCACCACAGGCTTCCTCACCTTAGCCCTGAGGGACATTTGAGGCCCCCACTGTAGTAAGCACCCCCCCAAGAAGACCAAGAGTTTGCTTTCTGTTATACATCTGTTTCTGACTCAGAGTGTGTATCTTGATCCCTGCCATATGTGAAGGGAAAAGTTCCGGCTAGAGTACCGATAGCCAACATCCCACGACCATTTCCTGGGTGCTTGGCACTGTGCCAATGTGCTTTCCACATACGGCATGGGTACTGCATACTTCTCCAGAGGTATACACATAGAGATCACTTGAAGAGCCCAAGTGACGATGTCAGGAATCGAACCAACGCAGATTGCCTCTTGGCCTTGCCCCTCACCACCTCTTTATTCTGCTATGGGTCTTGCTATGGACGGCTGTGTTAACTGTGGGCCACCTCTTGCCTCACAGGCTCCCCTGAGACCAGCAGCTGCGCTTCCTGCCCACCCTTTAGGCTTCTGCTGGCTGGCTTTGTGCCGTGGTTGGACTTGCAGTGGGGTTTGCTGACATTCTTGCAGCCCTCATAGACCCCACTTCTCGAGCCTGGCATTCCATGCAGCACAAAGGCACTGCCATTGGGAGTCACTTCTGAAGGCTCATCTCCTTCGTCCAGCCAGAGTGCCAGATACTTAGGAACAGGTCCCAAGCTTTGTTATTTTCTTCAGTTTCCCCATGGCACCTAGCATGGCACCTAGATGTGCTTTAATGCCACTCAGCCAGTCTCCGCTGAAGTGGCAGTCTCGTAATGGCAGATAAAAGCCTGCCTTGGAATGGCTGGTATGAATAAACCTTTATCTTTCTTGGGAACAAATGTGGTTACAGCAGATGGAAAACATCATTCTTAGATTCCAGAACCTGGTTTCTGGGAGAGATTCAGGGATTTGGCCACCTTGTCGCTTTTATTTTGGTCTCTTTCTAGCAGGCATTCCTGTGCTATGTAACTCCTAAGGGGACAGGTGCTCCACATTAATCTCTCCAAAGGACGGAACCAGACCCGGCTCTGAGGCTGAACCCAGTTTACTTGGAAGAGCTTGGAGGTTGCATCTGCTCGGCTGTTCATTCGACCTGGCCATGCTTGTATGTTTGAGAAGGCAGAGTGATGGCCTTGGCATTGGTGGCTGGCACAGCCTTGGAGGGAAGCATTCTTTAGGGGGTGTTTATCCCCCCATTTTGGCTTTCTTTTCTTCAGCCTGCCTCACCCCTGGCTTCCCTTGGCAGGGAAGAGTCAAGGACTGAACTTCAGCAGCTGTGGAGCTTCCTCTCCTGCTGAAGCCAAATGCCAATGTAGGAACCATCCATTAGCAAGGATTTTATTGGCTTTCCTTAGATCAGCTGTCTCCTTTAGATCACCCTTTGGACGAGGAATGCGTGCTTGGTCCTTGTCATCACAGATGCCAGCTGTGACTGCGCTCGGGGGCTATGGTGGCAGGAGAGACCTTTGTGAAGGGCAGTGACAGGCCAACACAAGCAAGCAAACGCATCCTCGTGTCCATTACAGAAGAGGTGCTGGAAAGATCTTAAGAGCCAAAGGAAGAGGAGGAGTGCTTGCAGTACTGTCTTCCAGACACAAAGTGGCCATATTTTCATGACCTCACGGTGGGTGACACCACCTACACAAGTCGCGCATCATAGGAGGGAAAGAGTGGTGACCTCAAAATAAAAGGATTAGTTGGGAAAGAAGGAGAGATTCAGTGGAGGGGACCAGGGAGGGGGAACGGGAGAGTGGTGGGAGGGGATTATGATCATGGCATATTGTCTAAATGTGTGGAGGCTGTCAATTAAAAGATTTTTTTAAAAAGCCTAGCAGTTGGTGCCTAGTCTCGTTTCTGTCGCCACGAAGACTTTCAGGAAAGACAAGTCCTGTCTTGTTCTTTTCTTCTGTTCCCCAAGAGAGCACAAAGGGTTGGAGCACTGTGGGAACAGGCTCCACCCATAGTCTGGCTGGTAATTTCACTGAAGGAGGGAAGCCACCAGGCACCAGTGGCACAAAGGGAACATATTGGCAAAGCCCACCACACTTGCAGAGCTAAGATGTCAGCCATCTGCCCAGGTTGACACGATTCTCTGGTCATACGTTATTCCCAGTCAGGTATCTTTGGGCTTCTTGCCCACAGCGGCTGCCCCTGAGATCACCTGACAGCTTGTACTGTGCTGAGAAAACACGGCCATGCTTATTGTCATAGCAACCCTGTCATAGTTCTCAGAAGCACATACTCTCCAAAGCAGACAGGACCCCCCAAGGGCTTCTCAGGTGAGAGTCTGATAATGACCCTGCTTAGAGGAACCCCACCCCCCACCTTGCTCACACACACACACACACACACAGTACACGTCATCACAGCTTTGTAGCAGGCAAGGAAAGTGCTGGGAGCACCCACAGTACTGGACTGTATAAGTGTATAAGAAGGGAAGGCATGATAAATGGGCTTTTCTTTCTTTAATTTTTTTATATTTATTTATTTATTTGCAAGTCAGAGAGAGAGAGAGAGAGAGAGAGAGAGAGAGGCGGACAGAGAGAGATTGGGCACAACAGGGCCTCTAGCCACTGCAAACAAACTCCAGATGCATGTGCCACCTTGTGCGTCTGGCTTACGTGTGTACTGGGGAATCAAACTGGGATTCTTGGGTTTCACAGGCAAGCACCTTAGCCAGTAAGCCATCTCTCCAGCCCCCAGATGTGTTCCTGCTGATTTTTGTAACCCAGAGCTGCTCCTCTCGTGCCAGTCTGCCCCACTGAATAAGACAGCGTGGGAAGGCTGGGACCGAAGCGCAGTGGTTAGCAGGAGCTCAGCTAGCATGCGCAAGCCCTGTGCGGAGGGGGAGGTCGAGGCTGACTGGGGAACAGAAGAAAGGCAGATATTGAAAATACCTGAGGGCTGGAGAGATGGCGTAGCGGTTAAACGCTTGCCTGTAAAGCCTAAGGACCCCGGTTCGAGGCTCGGTTCCCCAGGTCCCACGTTAGCCAGATACACAAGGGGGCGCACACGTCTGCAGTTCGTTTGCAGAGGCTGGAAGCCCTGGTGCGCCCATTCTCTCTCTCTCCCTCTGTCTTTCTCTCTGTGTCTGTCGCTCTCAAACAAATAAAAATTAAAAAAAAAAAGAAAATACCTGAAATACTTTATTTTATTTTTAAAGATATTTTTATTTATTTCTAAGCAGACAGAGAATGGGCATTCCTGGGCCTCCAGCTGCTGCGAATAAGCTCAAGATACATGTGCCACTTTGGCTTTGTGCGTCTGGCTTTACCTGGGTGCTGGGGAATTGAACCTATGTCCTTAGACCTTCCAGGCCAGCACCTTAACTGCTGAGTCATCTCTCCAGCCCTGAAATATTTTATAATCAACTTCATCCAGCAGAAGCACGTCTGGCCAAGAAACACTCTGTCATAGCAGAGTGCCGCAGGCTGGGCCGCTTAAGCAACACAAGTTCATTGTCTCATGGCTTGGAAGGCTGGAAGTTGAAGGTCAAGGTGTCCATAGGTTGTTTTCTCCGGAGGCCTCTGGCATGAGTCCTTTGATTGATACCGTGATTGCTACTGAAGCGAGCAGGCTGAGGGTTGGAAATGGTCGCTGATCCACCTGAGCACCGCTCCACAGTGGAGGAGGCCAGCGCCACAACTGGTGACTCCTGGGAGGGCTTGGATCCGACTGTGTCCACGTGTGGCTTCTCTGTTCAAGGTTGCCCTGCGTCTGCCACCACCTCCTGTTGCCCGTCTTTGTTCTGACAGGCTCTGGTTTCCCGTGAAGCCCTAACAGCAAGCCCCTTTGATGTGCGTTTGTGCTTGGCCCATTTGTACGGCCCTGGCTGCTTCTGGTGAGCGCCGAAGGCTTTACCATGCTGTCCTGTAGGAGTTCCTCGCGGGGTTGACGACTTTCCCTCTGTGTCCTTGAGCTCAGCTCTCCTTTGCTGTCACAGCCAAGGGGGGGGTCGGGGGAAGCTTGAGGGAATGCAGTGTTTTGAGTCAGGTCACTCTCCCTCCTCCCTCACTTCTTCTTTCTTCCCTATTTCTCTTTTCTTATCCAAACTGGCCATTGGTCTATCCCAGAAGTCCCATGACCCTGATCTGACCTTGTAAATGGTTCTCCAGCTGTTATTGTTGTAAGGATTTACCCAGCATTGAAGAGACTCTTTCCTGAAAAGGTCAGATAACCTGCCTGAATACAGAAGGTGAGCCCTTTGCATTGTTGGAGTCAGGGCCCGGTCTTCCCAGAATACATATTCCAGCATTGCTTGCTACGCTTATCTGACGTCCAGGCATCTTTCTAGAATGCCAAGGAAAATATTTTCAAAGCACTGAGGCTTGGGGTTCATTTCTCCCTGGTATTTGCCTTTCTGGTGGCCTAAGTTAGCCGCAGATGCTCACACTGCCTTCAGAATCCTGTCAGTTTGGGAAAAGCTTTCACCAGAGGCCTCCAGAGAAGCCATATGGGCCCCCTGATCTTGTGGGTTTCTGTTGCTTAAGCCGCCCAGCCTGTGGTGCTGGGCTATGGCAGCCTGTGCCCACGAATACAAAGACTGGCTCAGCCAGCGTTACTTCTGATGGGTGTGATTGACTTTGAAATATTTCAAATATTATGATTGATACTGTCACTTACAACTGTGTTGGCTCACACTCGTGACTGTTCTGGGATGTCTGCGCCCCTGGGCCTCAGACTGGATGGACCTGTTCTATATCATTTCATCAATGAAGCAGATTCCTTTCATTTCAATTTCTTGTTCAAATCACAGACTCCTCTCTTAAAAAATATTTTGTTTATTTATGAGAGAGAGTAGAGGGAGAGAATGGGCATAGCAGACCCTCTGGCTCCTTCAAACAAACTTCAGATGCATGTTCCACCAGGTGCATCTGGCTCACGTGGGTCTAGAGAGCCAGAGCTGGCAGACTTCTCTTTGTTAAGAAACAACATAGTGCATTCCCTTTCAAATTATTTCAACTGATGACTCTCCATCTTCCAGGGGTCATGTGGAATAAAGAAGTAACTGAAGGGCTGGAGAGATGGCTTAGTGGTTAAGCGCTTGCCTGTGAAGCGTAAGGACCCCGGTTCAAGGCTCAGTTCCCCAGGTCCCACGTTAGCCAGATGCACAGGGGGGCGCACGTGTCTGGAGTTCGTTTGCAGAGGCTGGAAGCCCTGGCGCGCCCATTCTCTCTCTCTCCCTCTATCTGTCTTTCTCTCTGTGTCTGTCACTCTCAAATAAATAAATTAAAAAAAAAAAAGTAACTGAAATTATAGTCATTTCAAATAAGCTAACGGTGGCTTCTTGATTTGGTGGTGGGTGAGGCTTGGGGGTCTAGCTTCATCATCTTCAGATTTACCAGTGTTGCTTAATTTTTAAAAAATGAGGCTGGGCATGGTGACGCATACCTTTAATCCCTGTACTTGGGAGGCAGAGGTAGGAGGTTCGCCATGAGTTTGAGGCCATCCTGAGACTACATAGTAAATTCCAGGTCAGCCTGGACTGGAGCAAAACCCTACCTCAGGGGAAAAAAAAGGAACACATGTCATTTCTCTAAAAACACTCAGGTCATCCAAGATAAATGAATATAGAAATATAACAGCGAACAGAACAGACCAACTGTTCCCTTCCAGAGCTCAGGTAACCAGGTGTGTCCTGAGAACCATGTGGCCCATAAACCCCCTGAGGAAGGAGGCCCCAGGACCCCTGTGTCTCAGATTACCTCCTGTTTATTCGATCCTTTATTTACTTTTGGCTGGATTTGAGTTTGACCCACTGGCCTACTTTTCTTCAGGCCTGAGTGGTTCACCCAGCTCCTTCACTCTGTCTTTCCTCCCTGCCCCGTTGCTTGTGGGAGGTCCTGTCGGGCCAACACAAGTGTTGACAAGAACAGCAGCACTTGGAGTAAAACACTCTTCTTCTCACAATGCTTTCTGTCTTCAGCCACATGTGCCCCTCGTGAAACTTCCTTGACATCACAGGGAAGAATGAGAGGAAGCCTGGGCCTCCCTGCCTGAGCTAAGGCCCCTGCTAAGTCATACAGCAAAGCAAGACAATTGGAACTGGCTTCTGGCCTCAGAAGGAAAGGAAATTAACCTCTGTCCGACATAGCCTGGCCCAAGGCAGCTATTTCCTGGGCTAGGGAGAGACATCTTCATAAAGTACTCTCCACGTGCAGGACAGATGCCACTTGACAGGGCTGCTGACCACTCTTCTGCTTGGCTCAGTAGGGAAGGGGACACGTCTAATGTACCTTTGCCAGATAAGAGGTTTTCTTTTCTTTCTTTTTTTTTTTCTGGGCGCTGTACCAAGTGTTCCTATCTTTTGGAAACTGGCCCCAGAAAGAAAAGTGAACTTCTGCTCATTGGTTGAGAAACCTCCACAAGTCAGTTGGGTGACCATAGGGAGAGGGGGAGCGGACCTGGAGTCACCCCACATATTTCATCACCATCTTCGTGAAACAAAGGGCTTGTTGGCTTGTTTCTCTGCTGACTGCAATCTGGAGACTGGGGAAAAGGCCTCCAACTGTGTCCTGTTGTCATTCCTGACCCTCTGAGCCCCCTGTGATCTCTCTTTCCAGCCAAGTTTGCTACCAACAATCTCAGAGATGGGTAGAAGGGGATGTTTATATAAAATTTCAGTCTGTGCTTTGAAGAAGGCTGGATTCTAAGACAAGCCCTCTTGCACAGTTTTCTTGCTCATTGTAGTCACTGTAATGGGGTGCCTCAAAGTCACTCCAGCATTGACAAAAGGCTCTCTGTTCAGCATTATTCCAAGTACCAGAGCCAGCCAGCTTCTAGCTGCGTGCCCCCGAAGCAGCGGCAATGGAGGGCGTGCAGACACCTCTGCAGCCCAGGAGCGAGGAAGAGCTTTCATCAGCGAGGGAGTGCAGGAAGAGTACGAGGCTGGCTTTCAGGGTAAACACCCAAAGGTGGGGTCATTTGTCTTGTCTGTCCATTGTTCTCCTCAACAAATAAATCCCAAGCATACAGGTTCAGTCACTGTAGTCTTATCCAAGAAAACCCCCACAGGTTCTTCCTAGCACGTGTACACAGTACGGCAGCCCCATACAGGCTGCGATCACGATCCCGTCCTGCTGCCTCGCGTCCTAGCGTGCTGTCCATGCGGGTTGTGGTGGCCAATGCCTCTAGGAAATTGCTGAAGAGACACAAGCGGAAGGCTCAGGAGTTCGAGTCTTGTCCATGCCTGTGCGGTTCCACATGTCCCTAACAGCCCCCTACGGGCAGTATTTACACAGGAAAGTGGAAATGGAAACTTGTCCCATGGGCAGTTTACATGTCACTCCCACCGTATCCCATTGGCCAGAACTTAGTCAAATGATCATCTGGAATTGCAAGGGAGATTGGGAAATGTTTCTATTCTTGGCAAGCTCAGACCAAACAGAAAAAAAATATATATATAGCAATTTTGTTCTTAGAGAAGGGGAGAAGTCATCCAGGTGGGAAGAGGGACAAAGCCACCAGGTCTCTGCATTTGTCACCACCGTGTGTGATAACAGCTAGCTCAAGGCACACAGACAGAACAGTGACCTGATGTCAAACATCCTAAGGACCATTGTATTAAGCCCATTGGCTGACAGTCCATCTTCTTAAGCCTCCGTTCCAGCTGGACCTATATTTCCCCTTTCTCAGGGTAGCTAAATCTGCAAGTTGGGGGTCAGTAAACCAGTCTGTGTTTGTGGTTAATAGCAAAGAAAGATGGACAGCAGATTCCTGGAAATGAATTTAAAACAGAGGACATTCTCTCTCCCTTCCTCCCTCTCTCTCTGTCTCTCTGCCGCCGCCTTCTCTCCCTCCTTCCCTCTCCCTCTCTCTCTCCTTCCTTTTCTACCCTACTTCTCTCTCTGCCTTCTCTCCATCTGTCTCTGCCCCGCCTCTCACCCCACTTCTTTCTGCTGTCCCTTCTCTTCCATGTAGACCAGGACAGAGTTCCACAGTCTTTGCAAGCAAGACAGCATTCTTCCTGGAGCCCTGTTTTCTTGTGCGTGTGGACACGTGTGGGCTTTGTACAAGATGTTCTACATAGGCGTCAGGGCAGGGGCTAAGGGAGGCAAGCTTGTGCCAAGCGCCCTTATATAACGTGGTAAATAAGGAGCAAACGGGCGTTTCATTTTCCATTAGCCAGAGAGGCATTTTATTTCCACTAGAAACAGAGGCAGACGTGAAAGCAATTAGTGTCAGTGGGTTTACAGTGCCGTCCCTGGAGCCAACAATCCCTAGCGCCAGATGTCTGTGCGAGAACATTCAGGAGTTCTTTCCACCCCTGCCCGTCCTCACCTCCTGCCAAAACACCCAGATTATCACATTTGGAAGAACAGAATATTCCATGAATAGCAGAAACAGGAGGCCTGTTCTTTGGAGATAGAGAGTGCTGCCTTAGAAGGAGGGGAGAGGAGGAGAGGAATGAATGACAGGAAACCTCTTCCCTAGGCTTCCCAAACTCCTTCCTGCCTCCGGACCCCTCAGGCCACTGATGATCAGGGCAGTAGTCTCCCCCCTCCCCCTCTACATGTACCCACAACGAACTAGCGTGGAAAAGATAGGAGAATTGCCACAAGCACAGAAACCCTGCCTATGCGTCCTCCCTTTACCCCACCTTTAGTAGCAGTGAGCTACAAGTTTCTCGCTATCCAAGACTTCACCATAACCATCGTCACCCCCAACGCCACAGACTTTCCATAGAAGTTCTTTTCTTTCCTGCATCGTCAGCATTTCCTTCCGGGTCCTGTGCCACACGGAATAGCGCTGCTGTGCACTTTGGGAGCCGCTGGTTACATGTAGCTCTTAAGCATGAGGGAGTCCACATTCGGATGTGCTGTGGATATGAAATACCCACCACCTACCAATGCGTGGTTTCAAATAGCACATGCGGTATCTCACATGTTTACACTGATTACATGTCCATACAGTTTTGGACATACTGGGTTCAATGTATTATTAATACCACCTCCGCCTGCTTCTTTTTACCTTTTGGAGTGAAACTCGAGAAAGTTCAACCTTCTCCTTGGCCATAGAGCAAGAAAGTGGCAGAAGCGAGATTGAAGATCACGTATTTTAGGTGTCGCAGTCATAATCTCGAGAATTTGAAAAGTTTTACCACGCACATGGTACTGCTAGATCCTGTGAAAGGCAGGGAGCATGGGCAAGTCCCTCAGCCCTCTTGCTGGCTCCCAGAAGTCTGAGAAAGGGCTGGCCAAGGTACGTGACTATGCTGGGAGCCAATGGCTTTTTGACTCTGAGGTACAAGCAAGGGTTAGCCTGGAATGGCAGTTTACCCCTGTAATCCCAGCGTGTAGTAGACTGACCTAGGAGGTTAGTGGGCTTGAGGCCAACCTGGACTTCAAGGCCCTGCCCTCCATCAGAGCAGGGGTGAGCCTGGATCCGACTTCTCCACTTAGGGTTCTTCAGCTTGTTCCCCAGGTTACAACAGTTTGGAAAGCCTCTTCCATCCGTTCTCATGTGTATTAAATGATAGTTAACACTTTGACATTGTAGCAATTTACTATAGGTTTCATTCAAAATTAGATTTGATTTCAAATTAGTATTTAGCAGATTATAACTTTAAAAGTATGAAAACAAGCTGGGCGTGGTGGCACATGCCTTGAATCCCAGCACTTAGGAGGCAGAGGTAGGAGGATCGCAGTGAGTTCAAGGCCACCCTGAGACTCCATAGTGAATTCCAGGTCAGCCTGGGTTAGAGTGAGACCCTACCTTGAAAAAAAAAATTCAGATATTTTGTTATATGGTTTATCTTTATCTTTATGCTTTTTAAATATTTATTTGAGAGAGAGGCAGAGGACCTCTATTCACTACAAATGAACTCCAGATGTATATGCCATCTTGTGCATCTGGCTATGTGTGTCCTGGGCATTGAACTCAAGTCCTTAGGCTTTGCAGGCAAGTGCCTTAACCACCAAAAAATCTCTTTGGCCTTATCTTTATACTTTTCGCTTTAAAAAGAATCCTGTTTTTACAGAGTTGTAAAATTACTAGCACAATTAATTTTAGAACATTTCATCCTTCTCTGAGTGCCATACATCTATTAGCAGTTACTTTCCATCCTCCCTCTAACAACCCCTGTTTTTTCCCTGTTTCTATAGGGTTGCCTACTCTATAAATTTCACATTAGTGAAATCATACCATCTGTGATTTTTTTTTTTTTCTTGAAGTAGGGTCTCACTCTAACCCAGGCTGACCTGGAATACACTATGTAGTCTCAGGGTGGCTTTGAACTCATGGTGATCCTCCTACCTCTGCCTCCGAGTGAGTGCTGGGCTTAAAGGCATGCACCACCACACCTGGATCATCTGTGATTTTTTTTTAATTTTTATTTTTTGTTTATTTTTATTTATTTGATAGTGACAGAGAGAGAAAGAGGCAGATAGGGAAAGAAGAGAGAGAATGGGCACGCCAGGGCCTCCAGCCACTGCAAACGAACTCCAGACGCTTGCACCCTCTTGTGTATCTGGCTAACGTGGGACCTGGGGAATCGAGCCTCGAACTGGGGTCCTTAGGCTTCACAGGCAAGCGCTTAACCACTAAGCCATCTCTCCAGCCCACATCTGTGATTTTTGATGAGGCTTTCTCCCATGTCAGAACAGTTTCAAGATTCATTTATGTTGTGTCATACATTGGAACTTTGTTCCTTCTCATGACTGATTATATTCCATTGTATAGATGTGCTTGCTGCGTATTATTTATCCACACATCAGTTGGTGGACCCTGGGCTATTTGCACATTTTATCTGTGGCAAACACTGTGCTATGAGTGTTTATTGCAAGTGTGTGAGGGTGTGTGTGAGGGTGTGTGTGAGGGCGTGTGTCTTCATTTCTTCTGGTATATCTCATGGAGAACTGCTGAGATGTACTGATGCAGGATTGGGGGTTCAGGAGGGGTCCCCCAGTTTATGAACCCCAATTTGGGGTCCTGTTCTATTTTTAACAAAGAATTGATAAAAATGAACTCAAGAAGGATAAATCATAACTTGTTAAATTTATTTAAGGAGAAATCACAAATTATAGGGTTTATTTAAGGGAGACTGGGATCTAGGGAGGGTAGAGCAGAGCCATAAGCACGTAGGAAGTAAGAAACACGCACTCAGGTGGAAAACACCGCATAGTTCATAAGGATCAGACGTGAGTTCCATTCCTGCCAAGAGTTCCATTCGATCTGAGGAGGCTTGACATGTGGGGTGGAATCTCTTGCTTCTCTCTGGGCCTTAGTTTCTAACTGAAACTGCCTAAAAGAGGCTAGCTTTCTCCTATTTATCCTACAACAGGTCACTTTATGAACGACTCTTCCAGAATGGTTTCCAAAATGGCCACACCATGGTCCATTTGAGCCAGCAATGCCTAAGCATTCCAGATACTCTCTAACCATACCAACACTTGTGATGTCTCTCTGCTCGTTGTTATAGTTACCTTAGTCAGAGTGAGTTGACATCTCACTGTGGTTTCATCTGCATATCCCTAATTACTCATGATATTGAACATGTTTTCATATACATACTGGGTAGTTTTGATTGTTTTTGAGCTAGGTTCTCACTCTAGTCCCGGCTGACATGGAACTCACTCTGTAGTTCCAGACTGGCCTCAAACTCGCAGTGATCCTCCTACCTTTGCCTCTCCAGTGCTGGGACTAAAGGTGTGCACCACCATGTCTGGCTCATACAGGGTATTTCCTTTTTGCATAGAACATTTGTAAATATTTTATCCCATTCTGTGAGTTATTTTGTAACTTTCTTGCTGACGTCTTTTAAGTTTTCAGAGTGCAAATGTTGTACTAAAGTATCTTACTCTTTTTTAATGCTATTGTAAATGCGTTTGCTTACTTTATTTGGTTTCCAAATCATTCATTATTTTGGTAAATTAAAAAAATATAATACATAACTACTTCTAAGATATTATACTTACAAATATCAAAGCTAGCATCTCTAATGCATAAATGCCTCTTCTCTCCCTTCCCCCTTTCCTTTCTTTTCCTTCCCTTCCCAGAATTTCCTGCTCTCATCTACTACAGAAGCCGGTTTTCTATTTCTCTGATTATATCTAGTACTTCTTATGACTGGCCTTCCCAAATTAAGATCCAAACATATCCACGCCTTATGCTTGGAAAAGTCTTGTTCAGTGTTCCTCCATTTCCCTTTGCTCTTTTTCATGCCTTGCGTGTGTAAATGTGTATTATTCACGTGTGGTGGCCTATGTCATCACATCAGCTGACCGCCCATCGGCTGATCTCAGATCTTTCCCCTTCATTTCTTAGAAAGAAACTTAGAGCATCAAATTCTTTCCCCTTGCAGTACTGGACCACCAAATGTGTGATGCTGTTGTTGGCTTCCCTGAGCACCTGCTAGAGAGACAGAACCCTTGCTGAAGGCACTGGACAGAACACCATTGTCTCCTTCCCCACCCCCAACACTTGAGTGTCAATGAAGGATTGTTCTATGGACTGATGGGGAGACTCCTGATCTGTGTTCTTTAAGAGGGTTCTCATCGGGTGTGGTTAGAGCTGGACTCCCCAGCCCACCCCACGTCATAGAAGAGTTGTGCCTCTGTACCCGTAATTCCTACCCTCGTCCTCTCATCCCAGGTATTGTCCTGACCTTGGTCCTGCAGGACACTTCCTTCTTCCCTTCATTTAAAGTGACCCAAAAGAGAGACAGAAGTCTGTAATTAGGGTCAAAGCAGGCTAGTGAAGGGGAACTGTGAAGAGCTTGCTCCCCATGGATGCTTCCTGCTATATTTTACTTTCCCATGGGCTGCACACTGCTCTGACAAAATGTGTGCTCTATCAATCTCTGCCTGTGAGTTAGTCCTCAGGTGTATTGTTCTGTGGTAGGCCATCCTCCCAGAAGCAGCCTGGGGGCTGGGGAAGAGTATGGAGGGAGTCGGAGGACCTCTGAGCATGAAGGATATGCCAGGATCTCAGGGAAGTGGCTCTTGACCGATTAATTGATGAACACATATTTGAATTGTTTTCCCATCTCCCATGTGAACTCCATCATGAGTTGTCTGAGCTTCTCCTAGGTGTGCGTGTTGTAATGAGTTAGCTTGTCTGTTCCGTAAAGCCTTGATTTGTACCCCCTGTACCTCAATATTCCCATGGCCTCATAAACTAAAACTCAGTTCTTCAGGGAGCAAGTAGTGGTATGGGAAGTCTGAGGAGAAAGAGAAATTGTGCATTGTCTGCTCCAGGTAGGAGCTCCTATCAGTCATTAGTCAGGCTCCCTCCCTCATATCTGTGCCTTTGATCCCTCCTGAATCCACGTTTGTGTGTGCTGTGAGGAAGGGTCCTAGCTTCATAGCACTGGTCTTTGTTCCACGTGTTGAAGAGACTGTTCTTGTCCCATTGGATTGTCTTGACACTCCTGTTGTCGGCAAAGGGGCATTTATTTCTGGACTCTTAGTTCCACCCTGTGATCGAGTTGTTTGGGTGTCTTTATGGCAATTCTACAGTGTTTTTTTGACCATAGTTTTCTAGTACATTTGAAGTCACAAAGTAGAGCCTTTCTACTTTATAGCCATTACTTGGTGGAGGTAATTTGTAAATGATAAAACATACCTATTTTAAATGTGTTGTTTGGTTGAGTTTTGATAAATTGCATGTAGCTGATAAATTTTTTACATGCATTTTGGTAAAATGCACATAAGCGATCTCAGGATACAGATCATTCTGTCATTCTAGAAGATTTTGTGACTGACCTTTCAGTCCATTTTCCACCCTTCCAGCCTCAAACCCAGTCCGGGCAGGTAGCCATAGGGATGCTTTCTGTCGTGGTGGCTTGCTTCTGTCCGTTCTACAGTTTTACTTAAATAGAGGCATCCAGTCTGCACCTTGTTGCATCTGGCGGCTCTCGACTCTGCGTAATATTCTGGAGCTTTCTCCTTGTTGTCACACCTCAGTAGTCAACCTGTCCTTATTCCTGAACACTGTTCTGTACTATGGATGAGTCACAGCCTGCTTATCCGTTTAGCTGTTGCTGGATGTCAAGTTGTTTCCAGTTCAGGCGCATCTATGCAGTAGAACTGTGTGGAACACTCATGTTCAGGTAGTTTGTATAGACGTACACTTTCATTTCTCATGGTGAATTTCTAGGAGAGGAATCACAGAGCTCCTGGGTAGATGGTACTGCCAATTTACAATCTGCCTGGTTTCCATAGTGGTTGTGCAGCCATCTCATTCATTCACTCACTGATTGATTGGCTTTCTTGAGATAAGGCCTTACACCTCAGCTCTGCTTGATGTGTTACTGTACACACCAGGTTGGCCTCAGAGTCATAGTATTTCTCCTGCCTCGGCCTCCTGAATGCTCGGATTATAGGAATGCGTTATTCCTAGCTAGTGCATCTCTTTTTAAATACTCAGAGTTCCTGTGATTAGCTCCCATGTGTGGTAGGAGGACTAAAGAGGAGATTCAACCAATGTCTGTGGCAGGTTAGTTAGAGTCCCCGATGTTCCTCCTTGGTCGGGTTTGAGTGTTGCTCTCGGTGGTGGCCTCTGCGTAGCAGGCGAGGAGAGTGGCCATGGTGGCTGCGGCTCTGGGCGAGCTGGGCTTGGAGGGGTTGGTTGCTCTGCAGAGCCTTACTCTGCCTCCAGGCACCGTGGTTCTAAATTACTTCTTTTGTGAGCCCAGGAAAGCCCATTAATCAAAACTGGACACCTGATGTGAGCCCCTTGGATTCCACATTAGTGCAATAATGTGGGCATTCTGTGTTAAACACACAAAATGCATGTTTGAAGACAAAGGGACACTTGGTTTTTGAAAACTGTATAGTGAAATGTGGAGGTGGTAAGTGTACAATTCTTAAAGTGTCTTTACTTTTATTTATTTGAGGTGTGTGTGTGTGTGTGTTGAGAGAGTGAGCTAGAGAAAGAGAGAGAGAATGGGCATGCCAGGGCCTCCTGCCACTGCAAGCGAACCCCAGATGCATGTGTCACTTTGTACATCTGGCTTTAGGTAGGAACTAGGGAATGGAACCTGCTGTCAGGCTTTGCAAGCAAGCACCATTAACTGCTGAGCCATCTCTCCAGTCCATAAAGTGCCCAATGTAATAATGTAAAAAAAAAAATAGTGTATATCCCCTCCAAACCACCACAACCAGGATTTGAAGTCTTTCATAGTGAGGCATAGTGGCTTATGCCTGTAATTCCTACAGTTGGGAGGCAGAGTCAGGAGGGCTGTGATGAGTTTGAAGCTACTCTGGACTACATAGTGAGTTCTAGCCAGCCTTGACTACAATGGGGGAATCTCTCAAACAATAACAAAAATCTAAACTATTTCAAAGGACTAATCTTAAAAGGGAGGCCCCATCTGGACTTAGATAAGACTACGAATTTTCTTGTCCCTCACCTGGGCAGCCAGGCTTCAGTGAGGAAGCGAGTCTTGTGGCAGGTCTACTTCAGAGTCTGTTGACACTGGGAACATGGTAATGAGGACAGCTACTGGTTCACCTCAGAGGTATTTGGGGTTCTGCCCCAGACCACAGCAATAAAGTGGGTATGTTAATAAAGCAAGTCACACAAGTTGTTTTGTTTCCCAGCATGTAGAAAAGTCATATTTATACTTCGTTGCTGAGACAATAGCATGACATCTTTTAAAAAAGTACAGATGTTGGGTGAGATGGGTCAGCTATTAAAGGCACTTGGTTACAAAGCCTACCTGCTCGGGTTCAGTTCCCATTACCCCCATAAAACCAGATGTACAGAGTGACATATACATCTGGGTTTTGTTTGCAGTGGCAGGAAGCTCTGGTGTGCCAACTATCTCTCACTTTCTCTCACCCCCCCCCACTTTCTGCTCACAAATGAGTTTTAAAAAATGAGAAAGTGAAAAGACTTGCATAAATTTTTTTTTAAAAATGTACAGACCTTAACTTAAAAATTCCTTATTAGTAAAAAATACTACTGACCATCTGAACTCTTCGAAACATGTCAGCCACACCCTGCTTGACACAGGGCTCGTTTCCCCAGACCTCGAGTGTGTAGAAGCACAGTACCTGGGCCACGATGAAGCACTAAGCATAACGAGAGGAGGCATGTCTGCCCGCCTGCAGGGCGGTCCACATGGCGCCTCAGGCAAGCCCTGGGGGTGAGAGCCCCCATTTGCAGTCTATAGCCGAGGAAACAGGCGCAGAGCAGGAGCTGTAGCTGGCAGGATAACCATGCTAGCTACATGCTAGCCTGGTGCAGTAGTTCACAGGACTCAGCTTGCCACCATCTGTGCTCCAGCCAATGTACTTTCACTTCATAAAGCCTGCTTCTCTCACTTTCTCCTGGAGTGATTGTTGAGGCACAGGAAAGGGGAATTTATCCTCTAGGGGACAGAGGGAATATCTGAGGATGTGGCTCATAATCAAAAAACTCTCCTTTTTAAGATTTTAATATTTTTATTAATTTCAAAGAGAGAGAGACAAACAGAAAGAGGCAGAGAGAAAGTGAGTATAGGTTCACCAGGGCATCCTGCCACTGCAAACGGGCTCCAGATACATTTGCCACTTTGTGCATCTGGATTTATGTAGGCACTGGAAAATTGAACCTGGGACATCAGGTTTTTAGGCTTTGCAAGCAAGTGCTTTTAACCATTGAGCCATCTGTCCAGCCCAGAAGTTTCTCCTTTTAAAAAAATCAGCCGGGCATGGTGGCGCACATCTTTAATCTCAGCACTCAGGAGGTAGAGGTAGGAGGATTGCCATGAGTTCAAGGCCACCCTGAGACTACAGAGTTAATCCTAGGTCAGCCTGGACCAGAGTGAGACCATACATCGAAAAACCAAAAAAAAAAAAAAAAAAAAAAATTGATGAAAGTTGATTGTGGAGGATCACACCTATAATCTCAGCACTTAGGAGGCTGAGGTAGGATGGCCTGGGCTAGAGTGAGACCCTGCCCCCCCAAAAACAAAAGAAGCTCTTAGTACTTAGGGAATTGAGGCAGGAGGATTGTTGTGAATTTAAGGCAGACTGGACAATATGATAAGTTTCAGGCCAACCTGAGTTACACAGTAAGATCCTGTTTTAAAAATCTTACTAATGCAGTGCTGGGTATGGTGGCCTACGGCTGTAATCCCAGCACTCAGGAGGCTGAGGCAGGAACATTGTGAGTTCGAGGCCAGCCCAGGGTATATAATGAGGTCCTGTCTGAAAAAAAAAAAAAAAGAAAGAAAGAAAGAAAGAAAGAAAAGAAAACAATCATAGTAATGATACAGAATCTTATTTGGGTTCTAAAATCATTTGTGTTTATTTTCATGTAAAATGCATTCATTAGGAGGCTGAGGGAGGATGGCTAACAATTCAAGGTTAGCCTGGGCTAGAGTGAGTTCTAGGTCAGCCTGGGCTACAGTCAGATCCAGCCTCAAAACAACAAAACTGGGGCTGGAGAGATGGCTTAGCAGTTAAGCGCTTGCCTGTGAAGCCTAAGGACCCCTGTTCAAGGCTCTATTCCCCAGGACTCACGTAAGCTGGTTGCACAAGGTGGCACATGTGTCTGGAGTTCGTTTGCAGTGACTTGAGGCCCTGGTGCTCCCATTTTCTTTCTCTCTGTGTCTGTTTGTTGCAGTCAGGTTTGCATTGCTGGTAGAAATCCCCCAACCAAGAGCAGCTTATGGGAAAAAGAGGTTTATTTTGGCTTACAGGCTCGAGGAGAAGCTCCACAATGGCAGGGGAAAACGATGGCATGAGCAGAAGGTGGACATCACCCCCTGGCCAACATAAGGTGGACCACAGCAACAGGAGGGTGTGCCAAACATTGGCAAGGGGAAACTGGCTTTGATACCCATCAGTCCACCCCCAACAATACACTCCCTCCAGGAGGCATTAATTCCCAATTCTCTATCAGCTGGGAACCTAGCATTCAGAACACCTAAGTTTATGGGGGACACCACACTGTTGCTCTCAAATAAATAAACAAAAATAAACAAAAACAAAACTGCATTTAACTAGAAAAGATCTGCCCTCACCTCTGGGGAGACGCCATGCAGGCCATGTGTCACTTTTGGCATGCACCCTTGCAGGTCACTGCTGCCCTCTTGCAATCTTCAGCCCGAGTTGCCCTTTGGCCGGATGTGCTCCCATGCTGCCCTCCTGGTTGGCTTTGGTTTCTAACCCAGAAGCAGAAGTAGACGTTTTCCCACCAGGTGCAGCCGGGCCCTCTGGCCTCCCTGCAGCCATCTCTGTGTTGTATGGTCCAACCCAGGACTCTCAGACCATTTTCCAGCCTCGAGAGCTGGAAGCGAAAGAGGAAGAAGGAGTCACACAGTGACGTGCAGGTCAGAGTCTCCCAGCAAGCCACTGTCGTCAGATGGAGAGGCCACTGGTCTGATACCTTCGAGGGTCTGCTCTGGGAGGATGTCCTGCTGGTGTCCTCTTGCCCCAGGACATTGCTGAGTTCCCTGAGTGACCATCTCGCGTGTCCTTGTCCCTTCCCTGGCTCATTTTCTAACCCGGGGCCTCTCAGTGGCTCTGCAGGTCTGAGTCTTTGGGTGACTCAGTGCATATCTATGGCCGTGGCTGCTCAAATACCTCCTTCTTCCTGGAAGGTAACTCTGCCTCCCCAGACATGAAATGACCCCAGGCACGTGACTTTCCTCTGGCTGCTGCCCCAGGTTTGGAGGCCTAAAACAATCTGACTTTACTCTCTTGACAGTTTTGGAGATGAGCGGTTCTGTCCTCTGGGATATGGTCAGATCCTGTTTCAAAACACCAAACGGGCTGGGAGGATAGCGTAGGGTTAAGCACTCACCTGTGAAGGAAGGCTTCAGGGAGGGATCCACAAATCCACACCCTCTCCTTTCCCAGCTTTGAAAAGCTGCCTGCACGTTTGCCATTATGACCCGACCTCTCGCTTTCCTGATGTGTCTCCTGTTACCTGTCCCCATCTCTGGCCTCCTTCTTATAAGAAATCCTGTGATTGCATCAAGGCACCTGGATAATCCAGGTTAATCCCCCTCTCCTGACTCTTCATTTAGTCACATCTGCAAAGTCCCTTTTGCCATCACACAGGGGGACATTCATTCTGGGGATTAGGATGTTGACAATTCTGTAAACCTGGCATACCACAAGAATGAAGAGGTAAAAGGAAATGTCCCTGTGCCCCCTGAAGGCTTGAGGAATGACACACAGTTATTATGTACAGAGTTGATCGTATAACTTAACTGACTAGTCCAATATGACATTGAAAATATGTATACTGCTTTTTAATAGGGGAAAGGAGATGGGTGTGGTGGCGCATACCTTTAATCCCAGCACTCAGGAGGCAGAGGAAGGAGGATCACTGTGAGTTTGAGGCCACCCTGAGAATACATAGTGAATTCCTGGTCAGCCTGGGTTAGAATGAGACCCTACCTCAAAAAAAAAAAAAAAAAATGAAGCTGGGCATGGTGGTACACACCTTTAATCCCAGCACTCTGGAGGCAGAAGTTGGAGGATCGCCATGAGTTGGAGGCCACCTTGAGACTACATAGTTAATTCCAGGTCAGCCTGAGCTAGAGCGAGACCCTACCTTGAAAAAAAACAAACAACAAAAAAAAAAAAAAAAGAAAAAGGAGAAAGGGAATGGGTATAAGAACCCACTCCTCTGCCGTGCTTCCTCCCTGCTGATGTGATGCTGTGACACTGGCTTCCTGCTCCTTACCTGCTACTGTACGACATGCATTCTGCTCTCTGGAACTGTAAACCGATAGGGGAAAGGGGGAGGGGGGAACATACACAGTTTTTAGGAGAGTAGTAAATGGTTTTTCGGGGAACCCAGTGGGTTTAGAACATGCAGTGGCCAGAGGCAAAGTCTGGCGGCCCTGCAGAAGAGGCAATGGTTTGTACAGGGTTCTCGGTGTGGCAAATTCAAGGGCGTCAATGTGTGACAAAAATCTGTCCCAGTGCGCCAGTCTTCTCTGGATTATAATATTTCTGTAAAAATCCCAAGCAGCACTGTTTCCTCTCTTCACAGATCCTGTCTTTAGGCAGGCTGGGGAACTTTGTGGCATGCTGCTTCCTGCCCTGGGGAAACAAGGAAGAAAGCAAGGGAAGGTCTGAGGGGCCTGGATACCAAGGTAGCTTTCAGAGTGCCTGTCCTGGGGCAGGACATATCATTTTCTGAGTTCCAAAATCTTTGACACTAACTTGTAGAAAAAGGCCAACCTGCCTACAGGTGATGGGAGTTATGGGCACGTGGCTCTGTTGCTCAGACCCAAGTCCAAATCCGGACCTGGCAATTCTTTTTTTATTTTTATTTTTGGTTTTTCGACGTAAGGTCTCACTCTAGCCCAGGCTGACCTGGAATTCACTATAGAGTCTCAGGGTGGCCTCGAACTCACGGCAATCCTCCTACCTCTGCCTCCAGACTGCCGGGATTAAAGGCGTGTGCCACCACGCCTGGCTCACTGACCTGGCAATTCTATTAGGTTTGTGCCCTGGTGTTGCAGTCAGGTTCGCATTGCTGGCAGAAATCACCTGACCAAGAGCAGTTTGGGGGGGTGCATTTTGGCTTACAGACGCAAGGGAAAGTTCCATGATGGCAGGGAAAACGATGGCATGAGCAGAGGGTGGACATCACCCCCTGGCCAACATAGGGTGGACCATAGCAACAGGAGAGCATGCCAAACATTGGCAAGGGGAAACTGGGTGTAACACCCGTAAGCCTGCCCCCAACAATACACTCCATCCAGGAGGCATTAATTCCCAAATCTCCATTGTCTGGAAACCTAGCTTTCAGAACACCTAAATTTATGAGGGACACATGAATCAAACCACCACACCTGCTATAAGCTGAATATATTAATTTGGAGCCTTCATTTCCTCATCTCTAAAGCAGGAAGCAATATAACTGTAGGGAAGGTCAAAGTTCAAGCGTATGCATGACAGCTGGCATTCTGCCCCTAGTAAATGTCGGCTGTAATTATTCATTCCTCAGCCTGGTGCACACTGGATGGTGCTTTCAGGGGAACATAAATGCTGCTTCCCAGGTGCCTCAGTCCTAAAATCTACCGCTGTAGAAAGGGCAGGTGATGGTGGGAGAGTAAGATTTCATCCTCGCATGCTACCTGTGTGTCCACTTATCATCCGGGGCTCGGGTCATCCCTGAGTCAGCAAATCCCAGAGGCACCTGCACTTGTCCCGGTGACTAGGGACAGTACAGCCTGAGCGGCACCTGGGGAGCAAAAGTCCTCAGCGACTCCATTGCTCATGGCTGGAGACTGACTCTGGTGGAAGCCAAGGGGGCTGTGACATTTATGCCCAGGAAGTTTCTCCACTGGGAACCAAGGCTAGCAGGTTTACGAGGCCTCGGAACCAGGGTGTGCCTGGGACCTTTAGTTTAGTTGGAAGGGGACTGACATTTGTGTGCAAGTCCTGGCAGCTGGACGCTTGAGGTCAGTTACTTTTGTGGGTCAGGATGTGACTGTCCACATTACTGAGGAGGAAGCTAGGGTCTCAAGAGGCTTCCCCCTCATCTGAGCTCACTCAGGTAGTAAGGGGCAAGCCTGGCTTCTGGCCAACTTCTAACCCACCAGCATGTGGCTGCAAAACTTGAATGTCAGGCTCATGCAAATCTCTGTTATGTTATATTATGAAAAAGGAAGAACAAGGCTCCCTAATGGGAGGCAAATGTCATACCAAAAATGACAGTGGCAAGTCAAAACCATGGGATTAAATGTAATCACTAGATAAGAACAGATGCAGGCAAGACTTACTGGAGAAATCTATTAAAAACTACATTGCGGGCTGGCGAGATGGCTTAGCGGTTAAGCACTTGCCCGTGAAGCCTAAGGACCCCAGTTCGAGGCTCGGTTCCCCAGGTCCCACGTTAGCCAGATGCACAAGGGGGCGCATGCGTCTGGAGTTCATTTGCAGAAGCTGGAAGCCCTGGCGCGCCCATTCTCTCTCTCTCTCCCTCTATCTGTCTTTCTCTCTGTGTCTGTCGCTCTCAAATAAATAAATAAATAAATAAATAATTTTTAAAAAAATTAAAAAAAAAAAAACTACATTGCAAGGAGAAGAGATGTAGTGGACAGATTCTGAGAGGGAGGGAGGGAGGAGAGAGAAAGAGAAAGGAAGAAGGCAGGGGAGGAAGAGAAAATGAGAATCACCCTCCTGAAAAGAATGGAGACTTCCTTTATAATAGTTGAGGCTAGTTTTCTGTTCATAGCTTCCATTTGTGTGCTGTCCATATTGGATAGAAAGTCAGCTAGCTCACAGTATTATTAAGTAGTACCTGTTACTTAACTTTTTAGTGTCAAAACCTGGGTTTTGGCAGTCCTGACAAGCTGGGCTCAGCCATCTGTCCATAATAAGCCAGCTAGAGAAACAAGTAGTAGTGAAAAGCAGAGAAAGGAGATTTATTCACTGTGGCCACATTGGGAAGAGGAATGAATACAGACCCCCCCCCAACACACATACACACGCACACCCAGAGTCTGTCTTCAGAGCACTGGTGTGCAGTTTAGGTTTAAACAAGGGCAGGAGAAATGTGTCAGTCATGGTCCTGACCATCACTAGTCTGACAAGGAGTCAGAATTGTGTGAAAGCCTTTTTCCGAGGCAAGTTCTTCCTTGGGCTGGCACCAGGGCTTTAGTATTTCCTTTACCCCAGTATGAGATTCCTAAGAAAACTTTAAGTCTTTATAACAGTAGCCTGGTAGCACAAGTATCTGTCTTTAAAAATCTCCTCTTCTGCCTTTCTTGACATTGGTCATTTGGGGTCAGGTACCATCAACCATCAGGAGTTAGGCTCTAAATGTTTTGGTAAGTAAGCCATTGTAAGTCACTGGAGTCAGGCTACAAGTAGTCGCTGTCTGATTGTCAAAGAATGGAATTTCTGCTTTGGTCTCTACTGCAAGGCTAATGTAGGGTGGCTTTTCGGCTCTTTATGTGGAGCCAGTGCCCCTTGGATGAGGACCATGCAGAAGGCCAGGGCTCCTGTACAGATGGATATGCCCATTCCCTGTTTCATCCATCCTGACACTCCCTTCTGAAGTTTAGAGCCTGAGTTAGTCTGTTTTGTGTAATTATAACAAAAATACCTAAGGCTGGACAGTGTATATAGAAAATAGGTTTAATATTTGGAGAATGGAATTTCAAAGGGGAAAGTGGTGGGGGGAGGGAATTACCATGGGATATTTTTTTTATAATCATGGAAAATGTTAATAAAAATTAAAAAAAGAAAAAGAAAATAGGTTTATTTGGCTATGAGATGGGGCCCAGTCATTGGTGGCATGTCCTTGAAAGGGATAGTGAATATCCCAGGCCCTTCCTCATCCTGTCTCCTTTACATCCCAGCCAGAAGATTAGCAGTTTTGCTCTGCCATATACCACCACCATGAAGTGCCTCCAAAGGCCCAAAGAATGGGGCCAATTGATCCTGAACTGAACCTCCAACACAGTGCGCCACAAGAACCCTCTCTATATAAGTTTCTTAGCTCAGGTATTGGTTATGTTAATGGAAAACTGACTAACTTGTTGGCAAAATTCTTTTGTGTTTTATTTCGAGATAGGGTCTTGCTCTAGCCCAGACTGATGTGGAACTCACTCTGTAGTCCCAGGCTGGCCTCAAAGTGACAGCAATCCTCCCACCTCTGCCTCCCTAGTGCCGGGATGAAAGGCATGTGCCAGCCTGTCTGGCTGGATGGTTTTTAAGCGTGGGTCCCATCGTAACCACTTGCTAGTTGTAGTGGCCAGTGCTAGGAACTCCTCTACACTGTTTCAAGTGGCACTCTTAGGTGGCTGGTCTCACCTACAATTTATTAAGACCAGAGCCCATGAGAGCAGGTGCCTGCATGGAATTTCTCCTGTCTACCCTATCTTGAGGTAGCACGTGCCCAAGAGCAGACAATCAGCCATGTATCCAACACCCACCTCTGCTCTCTCCTGGCATTGAGTTGCAACAGTTGCTAAGCAATCAAGTTATCTGTATCAGTGCCTGCAGGTCAGCGCCGCAGAAGGCAGACTGGGGCCTGCAACTCCCAGTGGAGAATTCCAGCTGTGAAATACCTCCATGGGGCTGGAACCTGAGCTCCAAGCAGCTCTGACATCCCGGCATCCAGAGGGCCTTCATCTTCCTGGAAGTGTGGGTCTGTCTTTTGAGAAGAGAAGGAATGATCTAGAGCCATAAAAGGATAATAGATGGAGACTTCAGTATATCAGAACCTCTGCTTCCTCGGCAAAGAACTCTTCCAATTCAGGAGGGGTTTAAGCTGATTTAAACCTATGTTCTCTATGTTTCTTGGCATTTAAACTCCAAACACAAGGTGATGTATCAGAGAGCTCAGAAATGATAGGCTGTTGGGCACGTGTTGGTGTGTATGCATGTTTGATTGTGAGCACGTGTGTATGAGTGGGTGCATGTGGGTGAGTCTGTACTTGGTCAGAGGTTGACATCCAAGGTTATCTTCTGCCATCGCTTGTCCCTTCATTAATTGAAGTAGGATCTCTCACTTGAACCCAGAGCTTGACAATTAGCTAGTCTAACTGGCCAGCTTGCCCCAAGATCCTGTCTCCACCTCCCAAGTGCTGGGATGACAGGTGGGCTGCCATTCCTGTCCACCATTTGCTTGGGTGCTGGGGGTGCAGACTCGGAGCCTCACCCCTGTGTGGCAGGCACTTTACCCACTAAACCCTGTATTTATTTGCGAGATCAGGAAAGTACAAATCCACATCAGACTCCCGGCAAGGGCTCTCTGTCCCTTTCTCATCTCTCACTCCTCAGTGGACCTGTGCTCATCTTTACGGGCTTCTCGGGAGCAAGTTCTGTCTTTGACTATAAATGTCAGTAAGTACTAAGAAGCCTCTACCACAAAGACAACTATTGAGGCTGGGGAGATGGCTCAGCAGTAAAGGCGCTTGTTTGCAAAGCCTGATAGCCAGGGAATTCCGCAGTACCCACCTAAAACCAGATGCACAAAGTGGCCCAAGTGTCTTAAGTTTGTTTGTCGTGACAAGAGGTCCTAGTGTGCTCATTCTCACTCTCTCTTTCCTTGGAAATAAATGAAAATGAATTTTTTAAAAATATTATTTATTTATTTATTTGAGAGAGAGAAAGAGGGAGATGGAGAGAGAGAGAATGGGCTTGCCAGGGCCTCCAGCCCCTGCAAATGAACTCCAGATGCGTGTGCCCCCTTGTGCTCTGGCTTATGTGGGTTCTGGAGAATCGAACCTGGATCCTTTGGCTTGCAGGCAAATGCCTTAAACACTAAGCCATCTCTCCAGTCCCTGAAAATACATTTTTTTAAAAAGACAGTATTATGTTGAAGGGAAATCAAAGCATTAACGAATGGCTCCCCTTTTAAAAAGTTTATCATTGTGGTGGTGGGAGGTGTGCAAAGAATATTTGAGACCACAGGTTTCCACCTTTTATTCATTGAGCTTTTTATTATCTTAATGATTTTTTCATAGTGTTCCTAGGCCAAAAGAATTCACAGTTCTGCTTAATAAGTAATTAGATCCAAATAACTTAAAGTATTTACATCCTAACAACTTGGCAGAAGCTTCAAAGATAACACATAAATTTAAAGAGTAAAATACTTTTTATTTCATTTTTAAACCATTAGAAGGACTCGAAATGGATGTGTGCCCGTTAGACACTGTTCGAGTTCTCAAGCTTGGAATCAACTAGAACATCACCATCCTCATTTTTTTTTTCCCACCTTGGTTTTTCCTAGTGTGTTTGTTTCTAGTCACAGCAACTGCTAAAAACTCCACTTCACAGAGAAAGGTGGGCCAGGAAAGGAATCTGAGTGTAGCTGTGGTGCTGTGAGTGAAACGACCCCATAGCCTCATGTGGGCCAACCCCGGGTCTCCAGTTCACAGCACTACTTGGGAAGGCTGTCGAACCTTTAGGAGGAAGAGCCTTGCAAGAGGAAGTGTGTCAGAAGGGCAGGTGTCACTGCCCAGCCCTGCCGGCTCCCTCTGCTTCCTCCTCACTGATGTGATGCTGGCTGTCTGCTCCTCATGCTTCCCCCACCATGATGAAACTTCCCCTCACGACTGTAAATTGAAATAAACCCTCCATGCCTCTCCTTAGGTATTTTCCCCCCTAACCACAAGAAAGTAACCAATATAGTAAGTCAATGTTGAGACTATAAACTTCATTGAGTAGTTTTGATATTGTCCAGTAGATGCCAAGTATCATAGGGTTTCACTCAAATTAAAATACAGTCCTTTGACACTTAGTCTGGTGGTAACTTAGATGTTCTGAGAACTGCCTTATTATATGATTTGGTTAGCATGTGAACATCACAGAGTGAACCCACCACACAAACCTAGAGGGTCTAGGTCAGTCACTCAATACATGTAATGGAGAGAGGGGCTGTGAATATAACACCACATGAATGAGACTCTAGATTGAAAGAGAAGGAGGGAGAGAGGGTGTCAGCAAACACAAAATGTAAGAGGCTAATGGCTAATGCAGGTAGAATACAATGGACTGTCTTATGATAGATGTGGATTTTTTAAACCTATATTTATTTACAAGTAGAGAGCTACAGAGAGACAGAGGAAGTATGGACATACAAGGGCCTTTAGCCACTGCAAATGAATTTCAGATGCATGTGCCACTTTGTGCATTTGGCTTTATGTGGGTACTGGAGAATTGAACCTGGGTAGTTAGGCTTTACAGGCAAACACCTTAACCTCTGAGCCATCTCTCCAGCTCCTGGAGTGGACTATTTTTTTTCTTTTTGGGTTTTTTGAGGTAGGGTTCGCTCTAGCCCAGGCTGACTTGGAATTCAGTATAAAGTCTCAGGGTGGCCTTGAACTCACAGTGATCTTCCTACCTCTGCCTCCCGAGTGCTGGGATTAAAGGCGTGCGCCACCATGCCTGGCTTTAAGGTGGATTTTTTAAAGCAAGTAGAAGATGGAGCTAGGGAGATAGCTCAGGGGGCCAAGTGCTTGCCTAGCAAGCATGAGGTCCTGGGTCCAATCCCTAGAATACACTTAAAGAAACCGAGCATGGAGGCGCACGCCTGTAATCCCAGCATGGGGGAGATATAGAGAAGAGGATTGTTTACACTCACAGGCTAGCCAGTCTATCCTAGTTGGTGAGCTCTAGGCCAATGAGAGAACCTGTCTGGAAAAGGGATGGACAACATTCCTGAATATAACACCTGAGGTTGTCCCCTGACCTACACACACACACACACACACACACACACACACACACACACACACGTGAACACATATGTACATGTACTTACACATATACACTATATCCACCCCAAATTAAACAAGTAGGTTCTAAAATAGCAATTAAAAGTATATTATAGCAAATATGGAATCCAGTGCTATAGTCTTCTACTGTTGGTAACCAGCAGTATGTGTTGACCATGGTAGCTTGTGTTCTACCTTCATCCACACAGGCCTGTGTGCACCAGCATCTCACAGATGTGAGCAGTGTTTTGTGCTACAGTGTCAGTGGTGGGAGGAATTTCTCAGCTCCATCCTAATCCTATGAGACCCCTATTGCATATACATGCAGTTTATCATGAACCCAGAGGTTGTGGGTGGTGGGCCTGCTCGGAGGAGTGCCCCTGTGGGTCAGCTACAGTAACCCTGGGCACCTCCACCGCTGAGGTGCTCCACCTGTGTGTTATGGTTCCACAGCTCTGAAACTCGCACTGGAAACACAAGGCCCTGTGGAGAGCCTCTGCCTCCTCCCGTTTCCTCCCTGTGGGCCCTTAATGAATGCTTGTGGGTTGAATAAGTGGTTACACAAAAATCCATAATTACAACTTAATTCCTTTGCAGTCATATTTTACCACCTCGCAAGCTGCGCTGAGCATTGCAGTATGGTGCAAATGAGTCCAGATACATGGAATGGGACTTTGGATTTTGTGAATTTCACTCCTGGCTCAGCCACACACTAGGGTTGTGAATTTGGGCATGGTTGTGTGAAGGTGTGGCTTCGGGTTGAGGAACATGGGAATGAACTCTGCAGGTGATGGGGAAGGTGCAGTAAGACAACTTGGCAAAGCCCTTGGCCTGGGGCTTATATATGTGCTTCATGTTATACGTGTGAGTTGTTTTCATTTTCTTATTCCAGACTGGGCATTTAGACATCCATGTGCTTGGGCATGGAAAGTGTTTCCCAGGAGTTGCTAATGAGAGGAGGGTGGGTGTGGCCCTCAGGGAGCTGAGCCTGGGCCTCAACTGTCCTGGATATCTGTATCAGGGCCACCTGTATCTGATGCCACTTGCATCTGCCATCTATTTGTCTAAAACAGTGGACGTGTCACCTCATCGTAAGCTTGTTCTAAGCCCCGGGCAGGTCTGATAAGAGACTGATTTTCCAGGAGCTCCAGCTAGACTTGTCCCCTCCCAGAGCCTTCTCTGACCCTTGCTAGAGTAGCATGCTCCAATGATGTACAGGAAACCATGAGAGTCCTGTTGGGACTGGGAGCCCATGGGCTGGAGTCTGTCTTGTCCTCCACCGTAGCCTCTTCAAGGGCCTCACCGTAGCACATGGAAGAGAGAGTACTACATGAAATTCCTAGCCCACTTCTGCATCTGCCAGGTGGGGCTCTTGCTACCTGCATCTAGGCTGTGGCGGGTCCACAATGCCCAGATGTGCCCAGTTGTGAAGGAACTTCCTGTCATCTGACTAGGTTTCTGCCTTTAAAAACAGTCTTCCTTGTTTGCAAAGTTTTGCAAAAGAAAATTAAGTACCAGGACTGTCCCTAGCCAATACTGGGGACAACGCCACTGGTCTCCCTCTCTGTTTGTCAGCCTTGGATAACTAGGTTTGCCAAAATTCTCATCTCCCCCTCAGTGTGGACTGTTGTCATCTGGCACAGGGAAAATAAAGCACTGTTCCTTTAAGGGAAAGGACGCAGGAGAGAAGAAATAAGTAGGCATTGGGGGCTGAGGGAGGGGGAGGTGCCTGGATTTCGGGGTCAAGGGTCAGGCATCCCATCCACTCATCTTTAGGGCATAATTATTGCCCAGGGAAGTTGGTAACACACACCTTTTCAAGCATTAGCCACAGCCAAGATTGAGGTTTTTGTAATTTAGCCAGAGATCCCTTACTCTAGCTTCCCACAGCTACCTGAGCCTTCATTATATCCTAAGAGCACCTGACAGGTGTTGCATCAAATGCCCAGGCAACCCTTTGCCCTATATTTGTCCAGCCTGACCTCTCCTGATGGCCACCCACCCAGCCAGCAATGCCAGCCAGAATCTCTGCCTGGGGTAGGCGTGGCATTAAGTGAACCTGACGTTATCTGCAGTCCGTCCAGCCTCGTGTTGCGCTGATGGCCACGCAGCTGTATTTGGATTGTGCTGCCAAGAGCAGCGCGCCCTCAGCCCAGGGCCCCGGAAAGAGCGCTCCGAAGGTTCGTCCTCTGGTTTGAGTTGCAGTGACTTCGTTTTTGTCTTAGGCTTTTTTCCCTCGTGGTGGACTTCCAATTCAATGCTGCCTGCTCTTGGACATCTCAGGAAGCTGTGGGGCCACTCGTCACCCTCAACCCACAGAGGGTGTTTGTGCCAATGCAGGCTCCGAACCTACTTGAACTTCCAGTGTGAACCTTCCCTCTGCCTTGTGTTGTCACACTTACCTCCCTGCCTCGGGCTTGTTTGGGACTCTTGCAGGTTTTATTGGCATTTGTTAATGAGCTCAACTGGTGTTTGTGAACATCTGACTGTGGCTCTCTTACTCTACCCTCAAAGCAACGCTTGAAGTATTATGATTCCAACTTTATAGCTATGGGAACTGCCCTTCCCCAGGGTCCAGTGACTGGGGTCATGGTATTCACAAACCCAACTTCATTTCTCTTCTCTATCCAGTCAGTCATCACAAATCTTGGGTTGTTACTAGGCACTCGGTGCTTCCTGTGTGCCCAAATCAATCTCAGAAAAGAAATCATGTGGATGCCTGTGGTACCTGAGAATTTTAATTGCCGGCCACGGGAGCCACGGGGCTGCTTGTAGCACGATGGAGTTGTTGGAAAAGGTTTGCCCCTTTATGGATGTCTACAGGAGGCTGGGGAAACAGTGTTGGAAAACAAGCACCAAATAAAGGCATGGCATATGGAATGGCACAGGGACTGATCCCGCAGGGACTCCATCTGGCATGGACAGACGCAGTGGCTTGCAGTGGTGCTGGGCCGGGCATGTCTGAAGTCCCCCTCAGCATTCCTCTACCACCACAGCCTGGCAACTAGCTCTTGCAACTCCTCCTCCTCATGTACCATGCTTAGGTGGCATCCCTGTTTGGGCAAGCCTATGTATATGACCATGCCTACATTGCAAAGCTGCTGGGAAAACAGGCCACTGGGCGGGCTTTGCAAGGGCAGAAGCTGGGTCTCCTGTCAGGACCCTCAGGTGGAGCCTATCCCAACACAGCAGGAAGACAAAGGGCTGGGCAGACTCTCCCAATGGCAAACCTCCTCCACCTGGTCCCCAAGCATACACAGACACCTGATGATTACCCTGTAGATTACCTGTCATTTTCCAACGAGGATGACCTCTCTTTCAAGACTGCTCACAGACAATGTGGTTATAAATAAAAGCCCCCTGATTGAACAGCCTATTCAATCCCCACGGGTCCCAAGTGGAACAGGGATCTGGTGAGCGGTGGGAGGGGCTGGTGCCACAGAGCTGCTTGAGTTGAAGGAGGTAAGGCCTGCAGAGCCCTGGGCAATGGATAATGCTCCATCCCCTCTGGCTGAAGGGTGAGGATGAGATACTCCTTTGTGACTGAACTGGGAGCACAGGGCTGCTTTGCTTTCGGGGGCAGCCTTTGGCCGCCCCTGAGGTACTGTGGTTTCCACAAAGGCCAGTGTTGCTGGGGCTCTTAGATTGCTGAGCTGCTGTGAATGTGACCCCACTGTGGTTTTCCCACGATACTTTGCCTCTGGGGAAGCGAAGGCCATGGTTAGTCCAGCGATGCCTATCACCTGGGGCCAGGGTGGCAGGTGCCAGCTTGTGGAAGGCGGAGCTCTTAGAGTTCGTTTGTTGAGTGGCGAGAACTCTGTCACCACTCTGGCCAGTTTCCCCAACCACCCTCCTTCCTGATAATAATCTCAGTTGCTCTGGCCTGTCTGTTGCCGCGGATATGGAGCAATGAGGTGGCTGCCCGTAAGGAGAGAGTGGCTACCCTGTTCCCCATGCAGCCTCTGCTGCCTTCAGACACCATACTCTTCTTCCCCTCTCTTGCCATCTCAGTTCAATTCGGGGGTCCCAGGGCATCTCCGGGGCTGGGGAGCTCCAAGGCTCTGTTCGAATCCTTCCCCGTGCAGCTGTTGGAAGATGGAAAGCCGGAGGCCGGGAGCACTGGCCCTGCCACGCTCCTGCTGGTCTTGGCCAATCACAACCTCTGAGCCTCGGCTTCCCCATTGTGTAGAAACAGGGCAAGCGGCACCAGTGTGGCGCTTCCGCAAGCCCACGGGAAACCCCTGACTCCTAGCAGGCACCGAATGCCCTGAGTTCTCTTTGCTTCCTAATGTTCTTTCTGGCCCTGCCCAGCACTTGCATCCACTCTTACTGCCTGGAGAGAGCCTGGGATGGGGAAACAATCACCTTGATTACAAAGAGACAAATAATAGCTCTTTAAAAAAACCCAACACCCTAGAGTATCTCATTGAGAAAGAGCAGCAAAGGGAGGGGCAGGCATGGGGAGCAACGCTGGGGTGGCAGACAATGGAGGCCCCTCCTCTGGGAGGGTTTCTAGAACTCAGGGCAGGTGATGCAAATGCATTGACTGGTGAGAGTCACCGGAAGGCAATGTTCTAAGATGACGTCTGCCCCTCTGTCACTCCTGTGACTAGACTTTGGCTGGCTCCTAGCAGCAGGATATGTGGCATGGACACAAGTCCTGCTGAAGCTGCACAGTTAATTAGGAAAAACAGGTACCTCAGGCCTACAACCTCAAGAAACTGAACTTGGCCCACAGCTAAATGAGCTTGGAACAGACCCTTCCTCCAGGGGCTTGTGAAGCCTAACCAGGGGCCCAGTGAGCCCAGCTGGGCTGCAGACTTAAGAGTCTGAAACGATGCTCGTGTTTCTAAGTCTGTGGCAATGTAGTACAGAAGCAAGAGGAAACTAGTTGACAGGATGCTTTAGGAACTGGGACGCCCATGCAGACTGATGGCATGTATGTCATGTGCCACAGAAGATCACACAACACGATGCTGGGGACATTCCCTTCACCCTTGCGAATGCCCAGGCTCAAAGGAGCTGGCTGGTGACTTCCCAGTGGCATGACCTCGTTGTTACTCTAGCTTCCTGGAGAGCCAGAGGCAATGGAGTCGCATGGGGTCTGCCCTGAAGGAAAGTAAAGATGCTGTGCGCTAATCAGCTTCTCAATGCTGGGACAAAATACCGGACCAAAAGCATTTTAAGGGAGGAAGGGCTCATTTCCGCTTACTTCCGGGTTACAGTCCGTCGCAACAGGAGGAAGGGTGGCCGCTGGTCACATTCAGCATGATGAGGAAGCAGAGAGCGATGGATGTCGCTGCCCAGCCAGCTTGCTCCTTGCATTCAGTCCAGGACCTCAGCCCATGGGACTGTGCTACCCGCAGTGAAGGTGGGTCTTCCCACCTCGGTTAACCTAATCTAGACCAGCCCTCACAGGTGTGCAGAGGCTCACCTAACCTATATAATCCCTCACAGGTAAGTCTAGTCCCTGTTAAGTTGCCAGTGTAAAACCAGCACCGATGTATAGTGTTTTAGGGGGACAGTCGTGGCCATGAGAGGCTCACGTACTTGGTGGTAGTAATGCACATAAAATAGTGTGAGGAACCAATAAAGGCTCCTGTGTAAAAGAGAACTGGGGCAGCAGATTGGAATTGCTGGTGCGATGTGGGCTGGACTTGAGGTGGATCTGGTATGGAAAAGCAATTCAGTTTAGTCTCAAGTCCTGGCTCTGTCAGCTGTGCGCACTTCCTTTCATTGGTGGTGACCCTCTTTTAGAGATCATTGACGCCACCTGGGGCTGTAGCGAAGGCGCTGAATATGGGTCACCCCAATCCGTTTCCATCTCAAGTTCAAAATTAGGCTAGAAACTCAGTCAAGCTCCTCTGGGACTTGGGATGTCGCTCAGCTACGTCTGAAGTCTGAGCCTCCCCTCCACCCACCCTCTCTGCCCTGGTTTCTGACATCCGCTCACCACAGTCAGCCGCACGCGCTCTCTTCCCAGCCTTCTTTAGTGTTCTGTGTCACAGGCAGGGCCCCTGTGGGCCCATGAAACCATCGAGAATGGACGCATACAGCAGGGTGTGCAAAGAACAGTCATTAGTGCCTTAGGACAGGGTCACCAGAGGCAGTGCCATGAGGCCAGGCAGGCTCTGGGTTCATTGAGTCGTGATGAAGTCAAGCTGCGTATGCCCTCTGAGGCTCAATTTGCACATCTCTAGAGAGAGGACAGTGACACCATTCAGTCACACTTGTACTAAAACCAAACCTTTGTCTTTTTTTAATTATTAATTAGTTTTGTATTCAGCAAATACAGTCAGTTTGGTACCATTATTAGGCTCATCTGTGATTTACCCCCTCCCCTTTGCCCCTCCTTGTTGAGGCATATGGGTCATGCATTGTGGAGTTAGCCCTCAGTTATGGGTAGGATAAATGTCTCTGCATATCATGACCCAACATGTGGCACTGACATTCTTTCTGCCCCCTCTTCTGCAAAATTTTCCTGAGCCATGTTGGGATCATTTTTAGATAAAACTAGACCTTTGTCTTTGACTTGTCTCTAATTTTCCTTTTCTAGACTCTAGTTCTGATTGAACTGGACTTCAAGATAAATGCAAGCTTTTGTAAGCAATCCAGCTTTATAAAATTTTATTTATTTGCAACTAGAGGGGCGGGGAGGATAGCGAGGAAACAGAGGGAGAATGGGCACACCAGGGCCTCCAGCCACTGCAAATGAACTCCAGACGCATGCTCTCCCTTGTGCATCTGGCGTAATTACGTAGGTCCTGGGGAATCGAACCTGGAATCACAGGCAAGTGCCTTAACCACTAAGCCATCTTTGCAGCCCCCAGTAGTCCAGTTCTAATGGTTTCTCAAGTCCCACTAAGCACCTTTACTTAGAACATCTCCCAAATGGGACATCATGTGACTGAAAAGCGAGCATCTCACTGTTGAGTGGGCAAACATCTGCACATGCTGAAAGTCACTGTTTGAGCAGCGTTCTTCCATGGCCCGGGTGCTTGGACCGTCCCTCCTTTCTGTCCCAGTGTATTGTTGCAAATTCTGGAATCACTGGGAACTTCTGTTCATCCACCTTACTCATTGATTGGTCCCAGTGCCTTGGAGTATTGAAGGGGCAGAGTATCAGTGAAGATAATGAGCAGAGATATAGAGAAAGGCTTGCCTACCCTCTGTAAGTAGAAGGAAGGAAAGAGACAAGGAGCCTATCTGATGGGATGTCTGCACTCCCTTCCTTCCCCCGCCCCCACCAATCTGCTGGGATAGCTGGAGGACCAGCATCCCTTTCGGCTTCTGGAAGATAAGGTCTGTCAACACAAGTGAGAAGGATGGAGGAAGGTGGGAAGATAGTCTTCTCCTCAGAATCTTCCACTCTGGTTCTGTAAGAGTGGGCTACTTGGAAATGCCCAGCAGGGAGGCATGCTTTGAAGCCACAGTCCTGCTCGGCTAGTGATGGCTGTGGTCTCTGGGTGGCTGCCACCCTCCAGGCTCCCAAGGGTGGCTGTGTAATCAGGGGAGGCTTTGTGGGTGAGCAGAGTGTTGTATCTTTCCCCAGAGGCAGTAATGGGAACCTCTTTGCCCAGCCTTTCAGTGTTGTGCTTTGTTGTTTTTGGTTTTTAGAGGTAGGGTCTCCCTCTAGCCCAGGCTGACCAGGAATTCACTGTGTAGTGTCAGGGTGGCCTTGAACTCACAGTGATCAAGTGTTGGGATTAAAGATGTGTGCCACCGCGCCCAGCGTTTCATTGCGTTTTCATGAAGTATGAGCACATAGATGTTCTGAGCTGTCCCGGTGGTGAGACCTGAGCCCAGAGGATGGGAGGGGAGCAGCTGTTTCTCCTGGGGGGGCCCTCAGGAGGATGCCACACTGCTTCTGGTATTATTTCAAAGTTTGGATGATGAGCAGAACCCCTGCCTTCCTTAGACCCCCTCACCCATCCGAAGTCTCCTACTCATCTCCTGCGGCTCCACCTTCAGCTCCATGTGTAGCTGGAGAGGTTGCCCCCTTGGAAGGCCCTTAGCTCTCACTTTATTTGCTGAGTTCTTGTGCCCTCCTGCAAATAGGTGTGTGGTCTATGTATAGGAGAGTTACAAAGACTTACCTAAGAGGCCCTGGCCTATTCTTGGTGTGTTCTTGCCCTCCACCCATGGCCACACAGTATCAATTGGACAAATGTGATACTATCCCAAGACAACCACTTCTGGGCACAGGGACAGATCCCTCAGTGGAGTTATCTGAGCTTGAAGTTGTGGGGTGATAGCTCCCAGTCCTTAGAGGGGAACAACAGGGTGACAGGCATGCATCACAGGCACAGCATGTGCCCAGAAAACTCACCCGTTCTTCTCCATTCCTGTGAGCACCGAAGACTTTGCTGGAATTCTCCCAGCACTCCGGAAGTGGTTGGAGCTTGGCAAAACACAAGACGCTTTTTCTTAGCACTTCCCCCCACTCTGCATTCCGTTTTGCACTGCCTGTGTTCAGAGAGAGAGATGGAATCCACGTGTTCCAAGTGCCTTTGCCAAATTCTCCACATACGATTTTCTAGGACAGTGTTGGAAGTCCCAACGGCCTGGATCCTCCACCTTAAAAGGAGGGCACCACGTTTTGCCACAAGATAATGGAAACGTGAAGCCTAGAATATGTGTGGTGCAGTATCCCATGAGGTGCAAGGATGCTGGGCTGTAGGAGAGGCTTCCCCATCCTTTCCATAGAATGTTACCAGGAGAGAGAAGGCACAGACTGTGGCCTTGGGATGAGCAAGGTGAGCCCAGAGCAGATGGCCCTCATGAAGAGGTACCAGGTGGTCCAGGCCTGAGATCCCAGCTGTTTAGGAGTCTGAGGCAGGAGGATCACAAATGCCAGCTCAGCTTGGGCTACAGAGTATGTTAAATTTAAGCTGGGCAATTTAACCAGAACCTGTTTCAAAAGGTGTCTAGGGGAATCGGCAGTAAGTCAGTGGTAAAGTACCTGCCTAGCTTGTGTGAGGTTCTGCGTTCGATCCCCAGCACCACAAAAAAGGAATTACAGTTGCAGCAGGAATATATAGATAGCACTGCCAGAGCCTCTGTAGCTGGTCAAGTTCAGGGTCAACAGGACTTTCACCAGCTCCTGTGGTAAGGATTGGGACAGGCCATGAGAGCTGGGAGCTGCCAGTCTACGAGACACTCTGGTGAGAAATCTTTGAGTGGTGCCTTTCAAAGGTCTTCCTGTCTCATTTGAGTTTTAAAACAAGCAAGCAAGCAAAAACTACCAGTGTTCATTTTTCTGATCATAGCATTAGAAGCTTTCTGGATTTTGTTTGTTTGTGGTTTTGGCTTTTGAAACATGATCTCACTCTAGCTCCACCTGATCTGGAATTCACTCTGTAGCCCAGGCTGGCCTTGAACTCATGGTGATCCTTTTACCGCAGCCTCCAGAGTGAGTGCTGGAATTAAAGGCATGTGCCACCTCATCTGGTAAGAAACTTTTTTTTTTTCAGGCAAGCCCAACTTGCCTTTTTAAAAAAATTATTTTTTTTAGCCGGGCATGGTGGGGCACACCTTTAACCCCAGTACTTGGGAAACAGGTAGGAGGATCGCGATGAGTTCGAGGCCACCCTGAGACTACATAGTGAATTCCAGGTCAGCCTGGGCTAGAGTGAAATCCTACCTTGAAAAGCCAAAAATGTATGTATGTATGTGTATGTGTGTATGTATGTGTATGTGTGTGTGTGTGTATAATTTTTTTAATTGACAACTTTTATAACTATTGATAATAACCCATGGTAATTCCCTCCCTCTTCTCACTTTCCCCTTTGCAACTCCATGCTCCATCATATCCCCTCCCCCTCTCAATCAGTCTCTCTTTTATTTTGATGTCAGCATCTTTTCCTCCTATTACGATGGTCTTGTATAGGTAATGTCAGGTACTGGGAGGTCTTGGGTATCCAGGCCTTTTTGTGTCTGGAGGTGCACATTGTAAGGAGTCCTACCCTTCCTTTGACTCTTACATTCTTTATGCCACCTCTTCTGCAATGGACCCTGAGCCTTGGATGGTGTGATAGAGATGTTTTAGTGCTGAGCACTCCTCTGTCACTTCTCGGCACCATGGTGCCTTCTGAGTCATCTCAAGGTCACCATTTAAAGGAGAAGTTTCTCTAACCAAAAGTGAAAGTAGCATTAATACATGGGTATGAACATTAATAGAAGTGCTTATCAGGCAGTCTAGTGAGCATAATATATACATTTAGCCAGATATCAGCAGACATTATGCTCCTAGGGTTCATGACTGCCCCATCATAGGCTTTCAGTATCAGGCATGTATTCCTTCCCATGGAGCGGGCCTCCAGTCCAACTAGAGGGCAGTTGGTTTCCCCCATAACAGACATGCCACTATTGTACCTGTCGGCTCATTTGGCCTGGCTGGCCAAATTTAAGGCTTGCAGTGTTCACTGTTGAGTATATCCAATGGTGATTTCTCTCTCTCCCATTGAACTGCTTGCAGCATAGCTTTTTCCAGCTTTCTGTCAGCTGGTCTACACGGAGGAGGTTTTCAGCTCAGCTCCAACAGGATTTCTCAGTGACTTTCAGCCCAAGTATGTGGAGTCTTCAGCAATAGGGTCTTACCATCTATTCCTGGTGGGAAACCAAGGGCCTTGGCAACGGCCTATAATGTTTTGAGGCCATCAGGGACCCTCCTGGCCAACAACTCACTGGAAGGTATCCCATCCCTGGAACTGAGAATTTTCTATTAACAATCTATGGCTTCTGAGTGTTCCATTGTCCAAAAAGGTAGGTTTCCATATGACTTATTTATACCCTCTTAGATTTTGAGTAGCTCTCTCCCAACATTTCCTTTAGTCAATCTCTTCCCTTGACCTCACTTGGGCCTTTTCACCGCCATTAATCTGTTCTTCTACTTACATATACATATTATCATCTACTAAGTCCCTCCCTCCTTTTCTATTCCCTTTATATCCCCTTTCTAGCTTACTGCAGACTGGCCTTTTTTTATGAGAAAGAGCAAGAGAGAGAATTGGAACTCCAGCCACTATAATCAATCTCCAGACATGTGCGCCACCCTGTGTGCATGTGTGACCTTGTACTTGCCTCACCTTGTGATTCTGGCTTACATGGGATCTGGGAGTTAAACATGGACCCCTAGGCTTCTCAGGCAATTGCTTTAACCAGCAAGCTATCTCTCTAACCCAAAAAAGTTATTTTTTTGTTTTGTTTTGTTTTTCAAGGTAGGTAGCCCAGGCTGACCTGGAGTTTACTGTGTAGTCTCAGGTTAACCTTGGACTCATGGCAACCCTCCCACACCAGCTTCCTGAGTGCTGGGATTAAAGGCATGAGCCACCACACCCAGCTTCAAGAAACTATTTTTAAATGCTATGAAGAACATAAAACATCCTGGGACTGGTAGTGTAGCTGAGCGACAGAACACGAGCTTGAATTGTGGGAGGCCCTGGCTTGAATGCCCAGCAGTGCAACAGAAAAAACCAATGATGATCCTACAGATGGGAGTTAGCCAGCTGTAAACATGCCGAGGTCTTCCCGCCCCACACGCCTCTTTGTCTAAGGAGAGTTGAGATCATAGTGTGTCTATGAACACAGCCCATTTCACATACCATTGCATCATGATCTTCTCGCTCACTGTTGGGGTCTCTATAGGCACCTTCTCCTGTCGAGGCTGCACAATATTCTATTGTACAGTTACACTCCAGTTGTTGTGGGTTTTTCTTAACCCATTGGGCATTTATAAATAACATTCGCCAAAGCACCTTTGGGCAGAAAACTGCGCTTTACATTTCAGATTATTTCCTTTCTGACAGATCCCTGGAAATTTCTTTCTTCCTTTTTTTTTTAGGATAGGAGTATATGTAAAGGTGTTGCCAAACCAAACCTGTCTGTGAAGCATGAATGTCACAAAAAACTGCAGGCAGAGTGGTGGAGCCAGGTGATGATGTTTGTGGAGGTCCGGGTGTGGGTAGGACAGGCTTGCTGTGGGCATGGGAAGACTTAAGACTGAACTTTACTCTTGAGGGCAGCGTGAAACCACACCCCACTTCAACAGCCCAAAGGAAGTGGTGTCTTTGTCGTGCAGACCCGTGCAGGAGTTTCGGGGTGGGTGGCATGTGTGTAAATTCACCTTACATTTTCTGGAGTATTCACCTGAATGTTCTCTTACACTGAGCTGCAAGGAATCACCCATTCACTGATCCTTTCAGGGTGGAGGAGGAAGTGGATTGTGTGTTTTGTTTTTTTTGTACTTATTCTATTATAGTTTTCATAATAGGAAAAAAAGTTTTTAAAACTTGTTTCATATGTCCAGTAGGGTACCCTAAAGAGTTGGCAGTCAAGGGGCTGAAGAAATGGCTTAGCTGTTAAGGCATTTGTTTGCAAAGCCAAAGGACCAGGTTTTATTCTCCAGAGACCCACATAAGCCAGATGCACAAGAGGGCGCATGCGTCTGGAGTTTGTTTGCAGTGGCTGGAGGCCCTGGTACACCCATTCTCTCTCCCGCCCCCACCTCTTTCTCTCAAGTAAACAAAATAAAAATTTAAAAGAAGAAAGTGTTGGCAGTGAAGCTGGGCATGGTGGCACACTCCTTTATTTCCAGCACTCAGGAGGCAGAGGTAGGTGAGTTCAAGGCTACCCTGAGACTATGTAGTGAGTTCCAGGTCCTCCTGGACTACAATGAAACTCTACCTCGAAAAACCAAAACAAAACAAAACAAGAGTTGGCAGTCAGGGGTCCTGGCTTGGGGGCCTTGAGTAGGTAGAACAGAAGCCAGAGCCTGCAGCCCAAAGGTGTGAGGCCGAGCTCAGCCTTATGTGCCAGCTGTCTGTGCACTGAGCTACCAGTCTGCATGTAAATCTGTCCCAGCAACACCAGCCTGGCACCTTTGAGATCATAGGTGCAGGTGCATGACACGGTCCACCTGGATGCTAGGAGCTAAAATGCTTCTCACTGCCATGCATGGTCACAAGGGACTGGCAAGTGAAAGTGGGCAGTCTTTATGCTCCAGGCTCTTGTTCAGGGGTAGAACTAGGTGTGCATGGGAGCTTACGGCTGGCACTTGTGTTTCTTTTCTCCAAATTATGCCAATCACTTCCAATGGGGAAATGAAGGCTCGTGTGCTAAGCTGTCTAGCGTTTCCCTAGCCAGACCTATGACTGCAGTATGTTGCAGTCAGGTTTGCATTGCTGGCAGAAATCACCCGACCAAGAGCAGCTTGTGGTGGGGGAAAATGATGGCATGAGCAGAGGGTGGATGTCCTCCGCTCCCCAGCCAACACCAGGTAGACAACAGGACAGTGTGCCAAACACTGGCAGGGGGAAACTGGCTATAACACCCATAAGCCTGTCCCCAACAATACACTGCCTCTAGAAGGCGTTAATTCACAAATCTCCATCAGCTGGGAACCTAGCATTCAGAACACCTGAGTTTATGAAGGACATCTGAATCAAACCACTACACAGAATAGCCACAAAAGCCTCTGGTAGCTTGTTACAAGAGTTGGTCAAATACACAGTCTGGACAGGAGGACTGGAGTGTGTGACTCATCACTCTAGTTCCCTCTTCTACAGCTGGAATGCCCAGGTCTTCATGTGAGGGTCAATATACAGCAGGCTGTAGCTTGACTCAGTAGCCCTTCATCTGCTTACCTGCTGTATACATCTTATCTGGCACTTATCTTTACTTTAAAAAAGTTTACAGGGGCTGGAGAGATGGATGAGTGGTTAAAGTCACTTACTCGTAAAACCTGAAGGCCTGGGTTCGATTCCCCAGTTCCCACGTAGAGTCAGGTACACAAAGTGGTGCATTGCATCTGGAATTTGTGTGCAGTGTTAGGAGGCCCTGGCACACCCATACTCATTCACCCTCTCTCTCAAACAAACAAATAAAAATAATTAGCTTAAAGTTCCATTTGGCTGCTTCTCCAGGTCCAACAGAGTTGTTTTTCTCCAGCTCTGACTCCTGGCTTCAGCAGATTGGATCCCTTTCTCTTACACTATCACACGCCTTCCCTTTGATCCTTTGTTTGCCCAGGACCCACTTAGTGTGTAAAGGGCTCCAAGAAGCATCTTGCAGCACCCTGTAATTTATGCACCCATTACCTTCTTATTGGGTTTGAGATCCACTGGCCCAAATCAACAAACCCTACCCAGAGGCGCATGGAGGGAGGAGGGGAGAGCCACTTCAAAAACCTGCAATGAATCCTGGTTGTTTATAGGAAGAGAAAGACATTCAACAAACACATTAGTGGCCACTTCCAGCTTTAGTCCAGGATGTATAATAAACAATCCACATAAAACTTCAAATATCCTGGCGGGCGGGGCACAGTGAGACAGCCAAGCACTGAGACCTTCGGAGTCCTGTTAAGACCCTCTTGGGCTGAGTGAGGTAGGGTGAGGTCCAGGCCGGCCTGGGCTTCGGTGTGTGAGCCTGCCCCCCCCCCAAAAGAAACTCTGCTTCACAATCAGGCTCTCCAGGCCAGGGCTTAAATTTATACAACCTGGTTCTACACAGATACTGCTTTTCTCTCTATACTGGGTATGCTGTTTTTTTTTGGTTTTGTTTATCAAGGTAGGGTCTCACTCTAGCCCAGGCTGACCGAGTTCGAGGCCACCCTTAGACTAGTGAATTCCAGGTCAGCCTGGACTAGAGCAAGACCCGCCCTTGAAAAAACCAAAAAAAAAAAAAAAAAAAAAAGTTGTGTATAAACAAAAAAGACCTTTTACATATAAGGGGTTTTTTGTTTGTTTTTGTTTTTTGTTTTTCGAGATAGGGTCTCCCTGTAGACCAGGCTGACCTGGAATTCACTGTCATCTCAGGGTAGCCTCCAACTCATGGCGATCCTCCTATCTCTGCCTCCCGAGTGCTGGGATTTAAGGCATGTGCCACCACGCCCAGCTCATAGAAGATTATTTTACCAACATATATGTTACATATAAAAAGATATCATTTAATAAAGTCACCTGACATGCTGTGTATAAATATTTCAAAAATAAGCAGAGTTGTTATACCATTATAGAATGGTATACACTTACAAAAATATCAAATCATTTTATGTATGTGCACATTAAAAATATTTTGAAGGGCTGGGGAGATGGCTCAGCAGTTAAAGGCTTTTGCCTGTAAAGCCTGTTGGCTTAGGTTCAATCCCCCATTACCCACATAAAGCCAGATATACAACATGGTGCCCGTGTCTGGAGTTGGTTTTGGACAGCAAGAGACATTGGTGCACTACCCACCCCATAAGTAAATATATTTTAAAAAAAATTTGATCAGGAGGCAGAGGTAGGAGGATTGCCATGAGTTTGAGGCCACTCTGAGACTACATAGTTAATTCCAGGTCAGCCTGGACCACAGCAAGACCCTGCCTTGAAAAACCAAAAGAAAAAATAATTGAAAATATGGTCTATATAAATATATTAAATAAATCTTATTTCTTAGCAAGCAAACACCCTTAACTGAGCCATCTCCCCAGCCCAGTAAATCTTACTTTTTAGATCAATACCAGGGATCAGTTACTTAATGTTAAAATTAGTTCAACTTGCATATTAAAAATAATGTTGAAGTGTGTAGGGTCTGCTTTTTGGTGGTGCTGGAGATAGAAGTCAGGGACTTGTGCATGCTAGGAAATAGGTTGTACACTTCCATAGGTAAAAGAAGTGAGAGAATAGTCTGAAAACACAAGGGGCTCTCTGCTGGGGTGGCTCCGATGGCCACAGCTCCCCCTAGCGGCCCCTCCACGCAGTGCACTGATTTGTCCTTGTTCCTGCCCGCAGGCATTGGGAAGAACGTCATCTGTGACCGCACGGCCACGCCTCTGGACGCCTTCCGCATGATGTCCGCAGCCCACTACTACCCCAAGCTCATGAGCATCATGGGCAACGTGCTGCGCTTCCTGCCGGCCTTCGTGCGCATGAAGCAGCTGATCGAGGAGGGCTACGTGGGCGAGCTGCTGGTGTGCGAGGTGCAGGTGCACGGCGGCAGCCTGCTGGGCAAGAAGTACAACTGGAGCTGCGACGACCTGATGGGCGGCGGCGGCCTGCACTCGGTGGGCACCTACATTATCGACCTGCTCACCTTCCTCACGGGCCAGAAGGCCATCAAGGTCCATGGGCTGCTCAAGACCTTTGTCAAGCAGACAGACCACATCAAGGGCATCCGTCAGATCACCAGCGATGACTTCTGCACCTTCCAGATGGTGCTGGAGGGCGGTGTGTGTTGCACGGTCACCCTGAACTTCAACGTGCCCGGAGAGTTCAAGCAGGACGTAACCGTGGTGGGCTCGGCCGGGCGCCTCTTGGCGGTGGGCACCGACCTGTATGGGCAGCGCAACAGCGCCCCGGAGCAGGAGCTGCTGCTGCAGGACTCCACGCCCGTGAGCAACTCCCTGCTACCCGAGAAGGCCTTCAGCGACATCCCGTCGCCCTACCTGCGCGGCACCATGAAGATGATGCAGGCGGTGCGCCAGGCCTTCCAGGACCAGGAGGACCGGCGCACGTGGGATGGGCGGCCACTCACCATGGCCGCCACCTTCGACGATTGCCTGTATGCGCTGTGTGTCGTGGACACCATCAAGAGATCCAGCCAGACGGGCGAGTGGCAGAAGATTGCCATCATGACCGAGGAGCCTGAGCTGAGTCCGGCCTATCTGATCAGCGAGGCCATGCGCAGGAGCAGGATGTCCCTCTACTGTTAGCGCAGCCTGGCGACCCGGAGGACTTGGGCGTTATGTATGGTGCCCTGCCAAGGGCGAAATGCGCAGGGGAGGGGGTGCCCACACGACACGTGACAAGGGATCCCCAGTATACGGAAGAGGGCCCCAGCCAAGAGTGTTGGTACAGGGGCTGTGGAATTCAAGAGGGCATGCCATCCTGGAGCTGTCCCCTGCTGGGTCTTTGCATGAGAGGGAGGAGGTTGAGAAGCGCTTCTGTTGCCCATTACTGTGAGAAGCACGGAGGGGCGCCTCCCTCCCTACCTCATCCATCCACATACCTTGCTTGGCCTCCTCTGCACAGCCAAAGGGCCCAGCCAGTCCAGGCACTGTATCAGAGCCAGCTCAGTGGGAGCCAGGCTCCTCTCCGGCGCCCCTTCTCGCCTCCAAGGAGGAACTGCACAAGTCTCCATTAAGCTTGTTGATTTGGGAAGAAGCGGAAGTGGGTTGGGCTCCTGAGAAAGTTCAGGAAGCACTTTGTGTTCTACTTAAAGGGTCTGAAGGGAGAGTCCTTGTTAGCAAAGCCTGCAGCATCCTTGATTGCCCTTCCTCCTAGGAAGCACTAGGCGTGGCTAGCTGGCTCTCGGCCCTTCAGCTGGTGTGCTGACCACCACTGGAGGGCAGAGACCAAGAGTCCTCTGCCTCCGACCAGGTGAGGCAGAGCATGCCGTGGCAGAGTGGCTGCAAGGAGTGAGGGTGCAGCCAGTAGAAAGGGGCTCACAGTGGGCTTCCCGGGCACTGCCAGGAATACCATACCCAGTTTGGGCTTGGCCCTGGGTTCCTGTGCCGTGCTCCCGGACCGGGGACAGCTACCGGCCTGTGTCACAGTGTGAACTTCCGAAACGGAAGAGAAAACATGCCCCGTCCCAGAGTTGCTTTGGGCCCTAGCCCCCATCTTTCCTACCAAGCTGAGGAAAGACTTTTAGGAGAGCACCCCTCCCCCAGCTCGGTGGGTTTAAAAGGGTTCACTTCAGGTTCACTCAGAATTGAGGCTCATTTCCTTACCTTTGACTTTCAAGATCCGACTCCTGGAGACTTTTGGAATAGGGATTAAACAAAAGGAAGCGCCTGAGCGTACTTTTCAGTGTTTCTTAAATGGGTTTAGGGCCCTTGGTGAGGGGTACACAGGTAGAGAAGGCTGCTGTTGGAAAAATATCGTTTTCACTTGCTGTCTGGTCTCCTTTGTCATGTTATCGTCTATTTACAGGGGTGTCAGTAGAAAGGACCCACCACAAGCTCAGAGCGGGCTGCGATGGAACCAGTGGTCCCCACCTCCCTTACACAAATGTCCGCCTATCGTCACATGTCACTAAAATCATTTTTAAAAAGAATTCTAAACTTCAGGTCTGACCTTAAAAACAATAGCAAGTCAAGTACATTTTGAAGAAGGGGAGAAATCCTTCTGTTGGCTGTGTTTTGTTAAGTGTTCATTCCTCCCTCCCCTCCCCCTTAACATTTGTGAAGCTGGATGGGTTTGTTTTAAGTCTGCTTAGCTTAGCTCACAGGCTCACTCAAGTCCATTGGACATCTTTGGCGTGCAACTGGCAGTAAAAGGGAAATCACGGGGTCCTAGCGCCCGCCCCAGACTGAGTAGGCAACATGTGAAAAGGGTTTAATCAGTGCCTCCTTTATGCTCCTGCCTGGTGGAGAGACGCTGTGAAGCCCTGGTGACCACAAGTACAGTCACCCGAGTTGGAACAGCAGGGGGTGGGCTGCTGTCATCACCACTGGCTGGGGCCCTCCTGCAGCATGGTACAGCTAGTCAGCTGAAACTGCAAGTTCTTGGCCAGCTGCCCAGTGGACACCCTCATGACTAGTGTCCAGCTCTCAATTCAGAACTAGAGATGTGGTGGACTGAAAATCTTCCAGGGCCGGTTGGAACACAGGATCATGTCATGGGCTGTTTGGGTTCTTGCTCAAAGTTGGCCTCTAGAGAAGTATGTTTTATGGAAACGGATCTTTTTCCTAGTTATCCAGAAAGGCTGTGATTAAGGATGAAAGGAAAGTAGGAGACTCCATGGCGCTCATTTTTATAAGTCATTTATCTTGGCAGATATTCTTGGGGGTTCAATTCAATGTTTCTGTGTTCCTATAATACTTGATAGTGCCCCCCCACACACACACCCGAGGCCTCTGAGCTCTGTGACAAATCCTTGAGGCTGGGGGAATATAGGAAAATACATATTTTAGAAGAAGCATGAAAAAATGTTAGTACTCAAATCCTGTCTACTGAAATGCATGCAGTAGTGGTGGGAAAAAGAGGAAGAAAAGCAGGTAGCTCATCGTGTTGATGTAAAGATGACAGCAGATGACTTGAGAGACTTTAGTGCTCCTTCTGCCCTTGACCTGCAAGTTTTTCATTGGAAGCAGCAACCTGAGGCTAAAATCGCAGGACTGTAACAGCATTCTGATGTTGATCTAGACGGAGGCAGCAGTGACCCAGCCCCTTGCTCATTTCTGTACTGTGCTTCATGGGCCTAACGGAGGCAGAGCGTGGAGGAGGGGTGTGCTTCCAGTCAGGTCCCCCCTCCTGCCTTGTTCCCATCATTGTGTGGATGCTTCTGAGTGCTTCTGCGGAAGTCCAGGTTCTCAGCGAGGAGGGAGGTCAGGGTTTATGGGGTGTCCACAAGTGTTTGAGAATGGCCTGGGCTTGTGTGCAAACCAATCCAAACCGTCCAATCTTCGGGAGAGACTCTGTGACCAGCCAGTTCCTTTAAGACTTTGCCCTTCTATTGGAAAGTTGCATCGTGGGGTGTCTGACACACCTTGGCCTATCTGGCAGCAAGTACCACTGCATCAGCTATTGCTAGCACTCGACATGCAGCTTTGGCTGGCTCTAAGACTCAACCACGGCGTGCAACGTATTGTAAGCACATCTTCTCAGAAAATTAATCCCATGCTATTGGGTACTATCATTCCCCTTGAACCGATGAGCAGGTGACTCGTTCAAAGTCACACAGCAGGTGAGCAGACACCAGGTAGTGCTTGTGCTGTTCTCATCAAGCAGGAAGAGCCCTTAGAAAGCCCTCCGCAGAGTGCTCATCCCCCCCCCACCCCAAGGAGCAGCTGTGACAGACTGAGACCCATAGCTCTAAACTCTCTCAGGATGTGACGTTTGATGTCCTGCCAGCAGGTCATTTATGAAAGCTGCAAACAGAAGTAGTTGATTTGCCATCCCCTTCCAAAATGGAAGTATCACTCAGCCTCTTGAAAGATGGACTTGCAGTATTGATCTGTGATTGTGAGGGACGCAGCAGCCCTGAGCGCTGGGGACGGTGGCGGCGTTACCGGCTATGATGGATGGCACTGCACTTTGCTTCCAGGGCCTGAGTGTAACATAGCAAGATATCTTTCCTTGGGGCCGGGGGGGGGGGGGGGGGGGGGGGCGGGGGGAAGGAGCGTATGATTTGGGTTTGAGCTGTGCATTTGTGTTGATTTGTGTTGTCACACTCTTACTGGCTTCATGGCTCACGCAGTTACTGGATTTTTTTTTTTTAACGTGTGTGGGGTGTGTATATGTGCTTGTATGCATGTGGGTGCATTTGCCATGTGTGTGGAGGTCAGAACAACCTCAGGTCTCATGTTCAGGTCTGTCATTCAGCTCTTTTGAGACAGGGTCTGTTACTGGCCCAGAGCTCGTTAATTAGGCTAGACTGACTAGCCAGCAGCTCCACCTCCCTAGTGCTGACAAGTGCCCACCACCTACCCCAGCATTTCCACGAGTTCTGGGGATACACTCGGGTCATCGTATTGTATTTTACTGGCTGAGCTCCCTCTCCAGTCCTCTGGTTGTTGACTTGGAGCTGTGATTTTATGTTGGGTTTCTGACCTAATGATGCTCTGTCTCTCTCTCTCTCTCTCTCATTGAGCATAGAAGGACATCAGCTTTGCTAATGATATCCTAAGAGAAAATCAATGCAATTGCATGTAAGGGGATGTCATAGTGCAATATATCAGTCCCTTCATTTTACATACTAGAGAGGAAAAGTGACAGCTGCTTCTTCAGCAGTGAACTCAGGCGGAAGCCCAGCTCCCAGATAGAGAAAGGAGCCCCATCCAGTGGGTGGGAAAAATGGACTTCGGGCTCAAGACCTGCACTGGACAGTATTCCCTAAGCTATGGCAGGTAAAAATCCACATTTTAGAAACTCAGTTATGTCTTAAAAGACTGTGCATGTGTGCTGGGGATAGAGCTCAGAGGTTTGTACATGCTGTCAAACGCTGTCCCATTGAACCACATCCCAGCCTCAATTATGTCTTGAATGTACTCAGAAAAATGAGCTGTCTTTAGATTTTTCCATTTTGTCACTGAACAATTATCTCTAATTTGTATGTTATTTTGGAGGAGAGGGGAAAGAAATTCAGATGTTCACCTTGGGGATTTCTTCAGGCTTCTTGCCCGCTGCTGGATGCCAACCTCAGCTGCCACTCACCTAGGGCTCCTGCTCCACCCACTGGATACTTTCTTTGCCAATCAAACTCCTGGAGTTTACGTGGCAGAGGCTATGACATTGAGGAACTTTTTAGAAAAGGTGATTTTAAAAAACCAAAACAAAAAACATGAACTCTATTTTAAAAAGCCACACCTTTGGAACATTTCAGTTTCCTTTTGGGAGAGGGAGGCAGATGGAGGCGGACTGTTCTGTGACTCGGTTTGCAGTGGGGTTCCAGTGGCTTCACAGGCAGTGACCATGCTGCCTGCCTGGGTCAGCAGAGCTGTGACATGGGGCTATGCTCAGTTTCAGAGACAGACCCAAGTGGCCGAGGACTTTCAGGGCTTCTCTGTAGAGGTGTTGAGTCCCCCTGAGCTTCTCCACACTGACTGGTTCAGTGGTCCTGTTGGAGTCCAGAAGGGAAGCTGGCACTTAGTAGAAGGTAATGGCCCAGTGGCCTTTTCTCCCCTGTATCACAGTCCTTATCTGCCAGAGCCATTGCCGCGGGCTCTGTCCAGCTCCTGACTCAGTTTTGCGCTACTGAACACCCTTTGTTTACACCAGCAGCAACTAGACCAATAGAGAGAACATGCCAGGTGCAATGCTTCATGCTTAGTGCGGTGATCGACAATGCGACGCTTGCCTGGCCAGGCACAGCAGGAAATCACAATGGCCATGGAGTCACCATGTCACTGTGTGTCTGCCCTGTCCAGCTCTCTGCTGTCTTCTGCAGCCACCTCAAGGGCTAGACTGTTGAATGAGCCCTTGGTTTCTCCTTACAAATGTGATAGCTTATTTGTGATGCCGAGTCAAACCCCAGGTTAAGAAACCAACACCCGTGACCTGATCCACTCCTTTATTCTGCCCCGTGCCTTGTCCAGGGAGGGAGAACTTTCTAGCAATTATGGCTTTCTGTTTGCTGCCTGGTGCTTTTATAGTACTTCATTTGTTGTTCACGTGTGGGATATTTTTTTCTGTTTTTTTTTTTTTAAAGCCAAAATTGCATTGATTTGGTTTTCATTGTCAAGTATGTATTTATTGTGTTTTACAAACATGAATATATATGTGTATATATGTATAAAACCAAACATATATAAAAAGTCAAGGCATGTATACTAGATATTTTAAAGTTATTTATCAAGGGAAAAGATGTGTGTTATAAAGAGTCTATATTTTATATATAATGTAGATAGCAAAAATAGCTTATAAATTATAGAAGGTTTGGGTTTTCCTTTTATTATTAAAGACTAAAAAGAGGACAATGAATGCAATTGTGCTTTGTGTTTTAAAGACCAAACTGCTATGGGGCTGGAGGTGGGCCTCCTGCTGGGACTCCGCAGCCCAGTGTCCACGCTGGGGGCACCCTGTCATCTGTGTCACGAGGCCGGGGCTCACATCCCCAGCCAGCTGTCCTTTGCCACTCCCGGTTGTCCTTCATGATTTGCGTTGTTGGGTGGAGGATGAAGGGGCAAATAAAGACATAAAAGAAGATAAGATTCCAGCTTGGTCTCGTCTTTTTAGACCCAGGAGCTCCCAAGTTAGGGAGTGCCCAGTGTGTGGCACCAGAAGCATGGAGGGGTGCTTTGCAGGGCTGTCGAGAGGCTGGCACTCACGAAGCTAGACCATGGGAGTCAATAGATGTGCTTCTGACACCTAAATTACGCAAGGTGAGAAATGGAGCCATCAGGTTGAAACCATACTCAGGAACTGTGAGAATGGAGAGGAGGTGACCCAGGCTTCTTGAGCCAGCTCAGAGATAGAGTGATGGCTTTTAGTGGTTAAGGCATTTGCCTGCAAAGCCAAAGGGCCCAGGTTTGATGCCTCAGGACCCATGTAAGCCAGATGCATAAGGTGACCCATGTGTCTGGAATTTGTTTGCAGCGGCTGGAGGCCCTGGCGTTACCATTCTGTCTCCCCGTGTCTCTCTCAGAAATAAATAAAAGAATTAAAAACAAAAACAAAAAAAGGTCAGTTTAGGTAAGGAAGTGCCAATATAGCATTTAGAGCAGGGGAGCGAATTGTAGAATTTTCTATTTTAATATAAAGTCAGGCATGATGCTTATCCTGCAGTCCCAGCACTTGGACTGTGGAGACTGGGTGGATCAGGAGTTCAAGGTCATCCTTCGCTACTCAGTGAATTATAAGCTATCCTGGCCTGGATGAGACACTATCTCAAAACAAACCACATGGGTTGGCCTGCTTCTGTTTTAGCAGTGCTTGGGGGTGGCCACCAGAGACAGCTCTGCCTCATGTGAACTTGGCGTGACATGGGGTCTCTCGTGGGTGCACTGGCCTTTCTACTTTCTACTATGTCTTGTAGAATACACACAAGTGTTTCTTCTGGCCTGTGCCCTCCTCCTAAACAGATAAAATAGACCTTCCTATTCTTTCCTTTGTGAGCAAGCCGGTCATGACACGAAAACCTTCAGAACTCAGTCTGTGCCGTCAGATCACGCTGTCAAGTCTCCTCGTCCATCTAGGTTAGTGTGGTTCATGGAGAACATTCCCACAGCTTCGCATTCTTTCCGCAGGGAGTCCCAGAGGTGTTCTAACTAAATGCTGGTGGTGGAGAGATGGGGTTCCCGCCTCTCCATTTCTTCCAGCAAAGTGACCTGGGAGTCAGCACACACTGGATGTCAGAACCCTAAGCGTTTATGAGCATTTTCAGTCTTCTTTCAGAGGTTTTCTTTATGATGTTGATTCTTTCCAATGTAGGCTTATTTCTTGCTTTGTAAATTGGAAATTATGCAGATTGAACATTGAAAATCACAGACCCAAAGTTCTCTGAATGCTGATGTTTTTTTCTTTTTCTAAGAAGGGTCTCCAGCCCATGCTGAGCTAGAACTCATTGCGATCTTTTTACCTCAGTTCACAGGGTGCTGAGGTTAAAGTTGTGTGCCACCACACCCAGACTGAAATCTGAAACTTTTTTTTTTTTTAAAGAATAGGGCTGGAGAGATGGCTTAGCGGTTAAGCGCTTGCCTGTGAAGCCTAAGGACCCCGGTTCGAGGCTCGGTTCCCCAGGTCCCACGTTAGCCAGATGCACAAGGGGGCGCACGCGTCTGGAGTTCGTTTGCAGAGGCTGGAAGCCCTGGCGCGCCCATTCTCTCTTTCCTCTATCTGTCTTTCTCTCTGTGTCTGTCGCTCTCTGTCTGTCGCTCTCAAATAAATAAATAAAATATTTAAAAAAAAAAAAAAGAATATTTATTTTCTTGAGAGAGAGGAAAGGGAGAGAGAGAGAATGGGCATGCCAGGGCCTCCTGCCATTATAAATGAACTCCAGACACATGTGCCACTTTGTGTATTTGGCTTTATATGGGTACTGGGGAATCAAACCTGGGCCAGTAGGCTTTACAAGCAAGTGCCTTTAACCACTGATCCATCTCTCCAGCCCTGAATCTGAAACTTTTTGAGTGGCAACATAATGCTCAAAAAGTTGTGTATTTTGGAGCATTTCAGATTAAGGGTGCTCACCCAATACTGATGTATTCCAAAATCCAAAACAAAAGCAAGAAATTTCAGGATCTTGTCAGGTGTGGTGGTGCACACCTTTAATCCTAGCACTGCGAAGGCCAACCTGGGAATATAGAGAGAATTCCAGGTCAGCTTGGGCTAGAGTGAGAGCCTACCTTGAAAAAACAAAAAAAATGAAAGTTAAAAAATAACTTCATATCTCAAACACTTTGGGGCCAAGCGTTTCAGATAAGGGATATTCAACCTGTACAGAATGTGGTCAGACCCCGACTGCTGCCTATGGAACAGCCCCAGTTTCACAGCAACTCATCCAAGCTCTCCCTACTGATCAGTGAGAACTCTGTGCTCTCCCCTGTCTATTGACCTCTAGACACACACAACCACCTTCGTTCACTTCCTGCTTTGTCTGCCCGTACATTTTAAGTACCTGTTGTGACAAGTCTGAGCAATTCAACTTGAAAAATGAAATGACTTTTCCTAGTGGGTTACAATGGATGAAGTATACAGATCTCTACATAGAAATTGGAAAAATGCTATGATCTCATTTTAAGTAGTAAGGTCCTGTCTTATTGAGCCACACTTGCTTGATTCTTGTTTAAACAGAAAAGACCTTTTTGAAGCCTCATGTTGGTAGTGCACGCCTTTAATCCCAGCACTGGGGAGGCAGAGGTAGGAGGATCACTGTGAATTCAAGGCCAGCCTGGGGCTACAAAATGAGTTTCAGGTCAGCCTGGGCTAGACTGAAAACAAACAAAGACCTCTTTGCTTTGATAGCCTTGTATTTTGTCCCAGCTCCTGATGGAAGATTGCCCAAGAAGTCAAGATAAGGTGAAAAAGACTTCTCCCTTTATAGAGTTAGTGCCAAGTCACAAACACAGCTCCCTTCAACAGAACTGCTCCAAGACTGCTGGTGCCAGTTAAACCCATTCAAACTTCCTTACCTGTTCATTCAAGTCCAGGCTTTCTTATCTGAGACAGCTCACTGGGCAAATTCCTGAGCCTTTGTGACATTACTGTGGTCCAACCACTGATGCCAGATAAACTCCACTGTATTTAACCTGGTCATTGGACTTCCTCTAAATATGTTATCGTGAAAATAGCTTTATCACCTAAGTGCTGGTTCTCATCCTGTTGGCTCAAACCACACTTAGCATGCACTGTGCAAAGTGCACATGTGTGTTCAGGACCAAAACTGCAATGAAGAATAAGGACTGGCCAGCATGGACAGAAACACCGTGGGTTCCTTATGCATTTGATTATGGATTTTAAGTGGCTGCACATTCATACACTTGGTAATATAACCTCAGGAGATCACCACTCACAGTTTAAGAAGCTGGGCTGGGGTTGGAGAGATGGCTTAGTAGTTAAGATGCTTGCCTGTGAAGCCTAAGAACACGTGTTCGACTCTCCAGGTCCCACATGAGCCAGATACACAGTGATGCAAGCTCGCAAGGTCGCCCATGCATACAAGGGGTTGCATGTGTCTGGAGTTTGATCACAGTGGATGAAGGCCCTGGTGCACCAATTTTCTCTCACACACATTCTATTGCCCCCCCCCCAAAAAAAAGAAGCTGTGGCAGAGATTCATTTATTGGTAATCACTGGGGCTCAGTCACAGAATCACAGAATCACAATCTGGAACACACACATCCACTTCTCATTGGTCATCACTGCCTGGGGGAAAGGGGATCCTAAGATGGTCCATCAAGCCAGGATGTAGGCACAAAGCATAAGTTGAGAGTCAGTCTTCAGTACCCCCAAGTTACTAAGTTTATCTTAAAACAAAATAGTCTCAAGGTCTAGGTGAGGCTGAGATCCTCTTGAGAAAGGGCACCTCACCAGAAAGACCAAGCAGACATAACCAGAGGGAAGGGCCTTCTCAGGCTGTCTCTCTGTGGTGGCTTTGCAGGCAGATGAAGCGGCTCCTCTCTGAGCTAAGCTGAACAATCTAGACCCAACACTCCAGTTTCTGCCCCAACACAGAACACCAGCTAGCCTTGGAGCAGCTGTCATGGTTGAATCTAGGCAAACCTCACAGACTGTGGAAAAAGCAGGACTGAGAAGAGAAAAGAGGGAATAAGAGCAACTCCACTGATCATGGAGGAAGCTGGAGGGAGGAATGGGGAGAAAAGAGAGAAGAGCTGGGCAATAAGGGGCCAGCAAGAGGAGGAGAGGGCTGATGCAGGAGCCATAGCCTATGTCAAGAGTAAAACCTCAGGATGCAGAGATTGCTTAGTGGTTAAGGCACATGCTTGCAAAGCCTAAGGACTCAAGTTTGACTCTCCCAGGACCCATGAAAGCCAGATGCACATGGCTGCACATGCATATGGTGTCCATTTTCAGTGGCTAGATGCCCTGGCATGCCTATTCTTACTCTGTCTCTAATAAATAAAAAATAAAATGAAATCATTACAAAAAAAAAGAGCAAAACCAGATGAAAGGCCAGGGAGTTCTGCCAGAAGATAGGGAGGCTATGAAGACAAGCTTCTGTCACATGAACTACATGAAGTAGGTTCTACCTGTGGATGGCAGGCCTTCACCTGTGTTCTGGAGAAACAGCCAGGATGAGGAAGAGGGAGGCAGATGAGAAGGAATGAGGGAAGAGTTCTTGTAGGAACTTTAGAAAGCCTGGCTGATTCACTCCTAGGTCTGTCCAAAGCTACCCAGCTGTTAGCCTTTGCTGGAAAAATTTTCAGTGTTCACCATTGTGTAGAGTAAGTACCATCCACAAACCCAAGAATGCCTTGGATGCCCTCCATCTTCCCTGTTGCTTTTCTGATTTGTAAATTCTTCAAGCCTGACAACTTCAAGGATTCAGTATCTGCTACGCTACTCGCTCCTTTTCTCCACTCCTGGGCCCCTTGGGCCCTTGCTGCTCAGCATCTGCCATTCACCTTCTTGTGCACATAAGGCCTCTGAAGTAACTGCCTCCCTTCTCCTATGGCAGAGCGTTTCAGCAGGAGGCTCCCAGCAGAGCAGACGAGGATGCTCATGAGTGTCTCTGAGCCCCTGGCTTCTGTGCCCTCGGTCTTCCTGGCTCAGGCATCAGGTCTGTTCTGGATCTCCTGCTCTGTTGGGTTGCCTGTGATGTCTGGGTTTCTCCCTTATTTTCTTACAACCTCTTGCTATCATCATCCATCCATCCATCCATCCATCCACCCATTCGTCCACATAGACTGCGGTCATGTGAAAAAGTCTTCCATTTGTTTCCTGATCAGCTAACACAGGTTGTATCTACTTGCTTCATCTGACCTGGAAAACACCAAGTCGGAGGGAGGCATCCTTCCCTTCTCTGGTTGGGTCCCACTCCTTCCCAGCCTGCTCTCGTTCCCCACCCTGGTTCTCTCCCTGTCCTCCACCCACCTTCCCACATTCTCCATGTTGGCCAGTGATAGCTGACTTGAAGGACAAATTCAGGTCTCTGGGCTTAGGCGAGAGAAGTGGTGTGTCTTGAGTCTCACAAATGCTGAATGACCCTGAGCATTGCCTTCAGTGTGACATCATCACAGTGATGCCAGCTTACCCGTGCCTTCAGCACACTGAGATCCCATGTACTTCCAGGATTACTATTGGCTGTCCTGATAGTTTTAAAGTATTTAAAAATATTTTTTTTAATTTATTTGAAAGAGAAAGAGGGAGTGAGAGAAAGAGAAAGAGGCAGATAGAGAATGGATACATCAGGGCCTCCAGCCACTGCAAAAGAATTCCAGAAGCATGCACCACCTTGTGACTCTAGCTTACACGGGTACTGGAGAATTGAACTCTGGTCTTTAGGCTTCACAGGCAACTGCTTTAACTGCTAAGCCATCTCTCCAGCCCTGTTCAGATATTTTAGCACAGCATTTGTACTCATTACTACACCACATCTTATTTAATGCATCAATAAAAGCCTCATACATTTACCTATCATTTTTAGAAGCTTGATAACTATGTGGAAATATAATTTGTTTCTTTGGCATCATCATAAGCATACTGTTTTACACATTTAACACCCTTCAGGTGGGATGGGAGCCAGTATCCTCAGAATTAGGCATTAGTTTCCCCAGACTGCCAAAGAGAAACACCAAAATAGAGTTGAGAGTCCCCAAAGTGTAGCAGAATAGCCTTCCTTTGGCCCTTATTCTTGACTATAATTTTCTCATGCTTACTGAATGTAATTTGAATAATAAAACAGCTTTTTTAGTTTTAAATTTCTCCTAGACATAGTCATGTGTCAGAATCAAAAGGGCAATCTCAACACAAGCACACCTGGGGCACTATACCACACCAGCTGAGCGGAGTTTCAGACAGAAGATGAGGCCCAACACATATCCAACTTCAGTTAATATTACCCACTGAGGAGACCAAACAGAATACCTGACATCACATGAGTGGAGAAATTTCAAATGCAAATAACACAAGCATAACCCAAACTAAATAATTCAAATTATATGAAAGGATATAATGAAAGTTACAAATCTCTTCTGTCTCAGTCTCATTTTTCTTTTTCTGTGGGTATTGACCATCAAAGATTTGTGTTCTCATCCTGAAGTTCTCGAGCAAAAACATTCACTCACACTATGTATACTATAAACATTGTTCTATACCTTTTCTTCTTCCCTTCATAAGGATAGACATTTTTTGCACAATAGTATTTAAGATTGATCTCATCACTTGTGATGGCTTTTTTTTTTTTGAAAGAAATCTATGTTGTAAGTCTATTAATTAAGACAAAAACTGAATCAAACTTTATTAAGAAAAACAGCAAGCTGGGCATGGTGGCACATGTCTTTAATCCCAGCACTCAGGAGGCTGAAGTAGGAGGATTGCCGTGAGTTCAAGGCCACCCTAAGACTGCACAGTCAATTCCAGGTTAGCCTGAGCTAGAGTGAGACCATACCTCAAAAAAAAGAAAAAAAAAAAAAAAAAGAAAAGAAAAACAGTAAATCACAAGTATGAAAAACAAGAAAGAGGGAACAAAGGTATAAAAAAATAGGCAGTAAAAAATAAAATAAAATAAAATGGGGACTGAGGAGATGGCTCAGCAGTTAAAACACTAGTTCACAAGCCTAGTGGTTCCAAGTGCCCAGCACCTACATAAAGCCAGACATAAAGTGGTGCACACATCTATAATCCCAACACTCCTAAATAAAAGAAATATAAGAAGCACACATCAACACAATTAAGGCTATACATGAAAAAAACCTCTAGCCAGTATCATCTTGAAATAGGAAAAGCTGAGATAATTTCCTATCAGATCAAAAACAAGACAAAGATGTCCATATTAACTACTCTTGTTAAACACAATATTGGATGTCTTAGCCAGAGTTTTAGAGAAAGAGGGAAATGGTATTTAAGTAGCCAACAAAGAGATCAAATTATCCCATCTTCAGTGACATGACTTCTCATACAGAAAAGTCTAAAGACTTCTTCCAAAATCTATCAGAACTGATAAATATATACAGTAAAATTGCATTTTAACATACTAATAACAAAATTACCAAGAAAGAAATCAGGAAAACAATCCCATTCACAAAAGCTGCAAAACAAAAGTAACATATGTAATTAATGATGTTGATGAGTTGTACATTATAAATCATAAACGTTGATGAAAGAAATTGAGGACAAAAGTCAGAAAGACATCCCATGTCCATGCTTTGGGGACATCCAGATGACTACACTGTCCTTGCTGCTGAGTAAGGTGGTAGTTACACATGACCTCTGTGTGTGCTGGTAAAGCAAACCCATGAAGGTAGTGAAGGCAACAGAAGAGCAGGAGAAGAGAAGGAAGTCAGGAAGAAAGAAGTCAAACACGTTTCAGCTGCATCCTCCCTGCCAGTGGGAGGGTAAGCGACTTCCTTACATGAGGTGTCCACTCTTTCTCCTCTCATTCAGTATAATGCTCAAAACCCTACCTAGAGCAATAAGAGAAAGAAATAAACGGGACACAAATGGGAAAGGAAGAAGTCAAATTGTCTGTATCTGCAGACCTGACCCTATGCTTGAAAGATCCCAGCCCCCACTAGAAAACCCTCTCACACTTGCTAAACACTTTCAGCAATATAGCAGGAAAGGAACTGGGGGAAAATATTCCATTAACAATAGCTTTTTTAAAATCACAGGAGAGATGGTTTAGTGGTTAAGTGCTTGCCTGTGAAGACTAAGGACCCCAGTTCGAAGCTCTATTCCTCAGACCCCACGTAAGCTGTATGTACAAGGTAGCCCATGTATCTGGAGTTTGTTTGCAGTGGTTGGAGGTCCTGGCATGCCCATTCTCTCTCTTTCTCTCTGCCTCTTTCTCTTTCTGACACTCTCAAATAAATAAAAATAAACAAAAAAAATGCTTAAAACACACAGGAGTAGGCCTGGGGAGAAGGCTCAGAGGTTAAAGGCACTTGCTTACAAAGCCCGACAACCTGGGCCCAGGTTTGATTCCCTAGTACCCACATAAAACCAAATGTATGAAGGGGAACTTGCATCTGGCAGGAGGCTCTGGTACAAACATACCTTTTTCTCTGTCTTCCTCTAATAAATAAATAATTTTTCAAAACACATACAAGGAGGGCTGGAGAGATGGCTTAGCGATTAAGGCACTTGCCTGTGAAAGCTAAGAACGCTTGTTCCAATCTCCAGGTCCCACATAGCCAGAAGCAAAAGTGATGCAAGTGTTCAAAGTCACACATGTGTACAGGGCAGTGCATACATCTGGAATTGTTCACAGTGGCTGCAAGGCCCTGGCATGCCCATTTTCTCTCTGCCTCCTTCTCCCTCTGTCTCTCTCAAACAAAAATTAAAAAATTCAAAACATACAAGGAAACCTAACCAAGGAAGTGAAAGACTTCTACAGTGAAAACCTTAAGACACTGAAGAAAGATATTGAAGAAGACACCAAAAGATGGAAAGACTTCCTATGCTCATGTGTTGATGGAATTAATGTGAAAATGACTATAGTACCAAAAGTAGTCTACAGATTCAAAGCAATCCTCCTCAAAATCCCAATGACATTCTGTACAAAATTAGAGAAAAACAGCCCTAAAATTTGTATAAGTCACAAATGTCCCTGAATAGTCAAAGCAAGTCTTAGCTGGAAGAGCAATGTTGGAGGTGATACCCTACCTGTCCTCAAACTATATTACAGAGCCATAGTACTAAAAATGACATGTTACTGGCACAAAAAATAGACATAACCAACTGAATAAAACAGAGGACCGAGAAATAAGCCACACTGTTATAACCACCTATTTTTTTTGTTGTTGTTATTGTTTTTTGGTTTTTCAAGGTAGGGTGGAATTTAGATTTAAAATTGCATATGAATTTCTGTGTGTTTGTATATGTGTATCTGTGTAATGAAGCTAGAAAAGGAATCATGAGAGAGGTGGAAGAGATCTTCAAGCTGGTGAGAAACAGAGAGGGTAATGGCATAAATGTAGTAAGATAGGAGAAAAGAAGACCAGGTGGAGGAAGAAGGGAACCAGCTGGAAGAGAAGAGGACATATGGAGGAAGAGAAAATGAGAAGAAATTAAATGATACCAACAGCTGAAGATGCAATGATGGAATCCACTGCTTTGTATAATAACCTAGAATTAAAAAAAAATTGAATGTGCAGGTATCTATAGACAATGCGATTTCTGTTAAAATACCAGTGACATTCTTATAGAAATAGAAAAAATAACACTCCTAAGCTTTGTATGGAATAACAGATCCCAACTAGCCAAAGTAAATGGAACAAAACTGGTGTGATTACAATGCCCGACTTTAAACATGCTACAAAGCCATGGCAACCAAGCAAGCATGATTCCTTTCCCAAGAAACAGAGGCCAGTGGATCAGAGACTAGAGGATCCAGAAACAACCCCATGCATTTGTAGCCAATTACTTTTTGGAAAAAGACAGTGGAGAAAAGAAAGTCTCTTCAATGAATGGTGCTGAGAAAAATGGACATTCATATGCAGAAGAAACTTCCCCCATCTACCACCATATACAGAAAACAGCAACTCAAAATGGACCAAAGTCTTACATGAAAGACAGACAGCTACTCAACCACGAGTAGGAAACATCAGGCAAATGCTCTAGGACATTGGTCTGTGTAAAGATAGTTTTGGATAAGACCCCCAAAGTAGAGACAACAAAGAAAAAGTTGACAAATACAAATTCTGCTACCTGAACAGCTCTGCACAGCAAAGAAAAGGCTCAACAGAGCAAACAGATGGCAGCTGGCATGGGCGAAGACATCTGTAAAATTACATCCCACAAGGGACTCGTGCCCACAACCAACAACCAAAAGAAAATGGTCTGGTTAAAAACAGGAACAGCGCTGAATAGACATTTCTCAACAGATGATACACAAAGGGTCAATAGGTATTTTGAAAAGTACTAAGTATTGGGCAGGGGAGATAGCTCAGTTGGTAAGCTACTTACTTTGAAAGCACGAGAACCTGAGCTTGATCCCCAGAACCCATGTTATTTTTGTTGGTTTGTTTGTTTTTAAAAAAGGTCTCTTCTCGGGCTGGAGAGATGGCTTAGTGGTTAAGCGCTTGCCTGTGAAGCCTAAGGACCGCGGTTCGAGGCTCCGTTCCCCAGGTCCCACGTTAGCCAGATGCACAAGGGGGCGCACGCGTCTGGAGTTCGTTTGCAGAGGCTGGAAGCCCTGGCACGCCCACTCTCTCTCTCTCCCTCTATCTGTCTTTCTCTCTGTGTCTGTCGCTCTCAAATAAATAAAAATAAATTTAAAAAAATTAAAAAAAAAAGGTCTCTTCTGGGGCTGGAAAGACAGCTTAGCGGTTAAGCATTTCCCTGTGAAGCGTAAGGACCCTGGTTCAAGACTCCAGTCCCCAGTACCCATGTAAGCCAGATGCACAAGGTGGCGCATGCATCTGGTGTTCATTTGCAGTGGCTGGAGGCCCTGATGCACTCATTCTCTTGGGCACGCTCTCTGTCGCTATCAAATTTTTTTTTTTCAAAAAAGGCCTCTTCTTGGCTGTTCATCTCTCTAGATGCCTGAACCTCCAGGTCCCTGCTTTGGCAGGCCTTCCTCCACCCCTCCCAGTCTATCTGTCTGGGCTGGGGCAGAGAGGGTGTCTTTATTCCCACATGGGCTCTCTACTCCCTAAGCCTTTAAAAAAAAACAAAGAATAAAAAATTAAAAACAATTTAAAGGTCAGTGTGCAGTGTGGTGTAATGCCAGCACCGCACTCAAGAGCCTGCGGGTCAGCCAGTCTAGCCTAATTGTTGAGCTCTGGAGCTCCAGACCAGTAAGAGACCCCGTCTTTAAAAAGATGGACAGTAGTTGGGTGTGGTGGCGCATGCCTTTAATACCAGCACTGGGAGAGAGAGAGAGATAGGTGGATCACAATGAGTTCAAGGGTACCCTGAGATGAATTCCAGGTCAGCCTGGATTAGAGTGAAACCCTACCTTGAAAAACCAAAACCAAAAACAACAAAAAAATGACCAGTGTCTAAGAGGAACAATGGCACACACATATGCATGTGCGCATGCACACACACACACACAAAATGTGTGCACACACATGCATTTAAAATACTAAATATTGCTAATATTCATGGAAATATAACACATACAATAGCATCTCATTCTACTTAGGATTTATTTATTTGCAGCGCATTCTGGGCAAGCGCCCACTGAGAGCCTCCCCAGTCCTTCATTCCACTTAGAATGGCCAGTATCCAAGACAAAAAGGGACATCTTGGCAAGGCTACAAGGAGACCTCTTATACAGTGTTGATGGGGATGTAAACTAATAGAGTCGTTACAGAAAACAGCGTGGGTCTTCAAAAGCAGAAAAAGTATTGCCACGTGACCCAGCTCTCCCACTAATGGGTCTACCTCAAAGAAAATGAAGCCAATGTGTTGGCTGTCTGTAACCATGAGAAACACCAAGAGCATCCACTTATAGAGAAATTAACATTCAAGTAGGGGACGCTTTTCAGATCCAAACTATAGTAATCAGTATGTGGAAAAGACATCTCCATTTACATGTTGATTGCAGCATTAGTCCCCCTAGCTAAGCTATGAAATCTACTAGATGCCCATCAATGGATAAATGAAGAAAGAAAGTGTAAGTATACACAATGGAGCATTACTTGACATAAAGAAGAAACAATCCTATCATTTCCTGCAACATGGAAGGCACAGAGAAACAACTGTCATATGCTCTCACTTACATGTGAAAGCCAAAAAGTTGTTCTTGGGCTGCAGAGATTTCTCAGTGGTTAAGGCACTTGCCTTCAGAGCTTAACAACCCAAGTTTGATTCCCCAGTGCCCACATACAGCCAGGTGCACAGAGTGGAACGTGCATCTGGAGTTTGTTTGCAGTGGCTGGCGGCCCTGGAACACCCATTCTCTCTGTCTCTCTTCTCTCTCTCTGCTTGCAAATAAACAAACACACACACACACACACACAATTTTTTTAAGTTTGTCTCAAAGAATTAGAGCACAGGATAGTGGTTACCTAAGTTTGGGAAGGGTCTGAGGGAAAAAGGGATGGAGAAGTTATTATAGGCACTGCAGTACACTTGGATAAGAGCAATGATTTTGTCTTCTGACACAATGGGACAATTATGATCCCAACAATTAATGGAGTATTTAAAAGTAGAAGGTTTAAACAATTCCTAAACACAAAGAAATGATACATGTCTAAGGCAGTAATACCCTGACCTGATCATTGCACATTATACATGGACGCTGAAATGTCATTGTACCCTACAAACATAATTACGTCAATTGATAATGTTAATACAGGGCTGGAGGGATGGATTAGCCATTAAGGCACTTGTTTGCAAAGCCAAAGAACCCAGGTTCGCTTCTCCAGTATCCATGGAACCCAGATGCGCATGGTGGCACATGTGTCTGGAACTGATTTGCAGTAGCTAGAGGCCCTGGCATGCCCATCCCCCCCCCATCTGCCTCTTCCTCTCTCTCAAATTAATAGGTAACAATTTAAAAAAATATTTAAAATGTTACTATAGGAGCTGGTGATGGCTTAGTGGATAAAGCACCAAGCATTACAAGCATGAGCCCCAAGTTCAAGTCCCCAGAACCCATGTTAAGCTACACACTGCAGTGTAAGCATCTATAAGCCCTGTGTGCCTATGGTGAGATGGGAGGTGGAGACAGGAGAAGCTCCTAGAAGACTGAGGGCCAGCTACACTGCTACCATGGTGGTGCACACGGGAGAGCCTGCCTCAGACAAGGTGAAGACAGCTGTACTCTCACCTCCACACATGTCATGACACATACATGCTCACACTCACATCACACACACATGCACACACCAAAAATAATAAAAGTACAAAAGAAGTCTCATTATAAATTTTAATGTTCAGAGATTAGTTGAGTCACAATTGTATAATATAAATGCACTGAATACCACTGTACACTTAAGGGCAGTTAAGATGGTAATTTTTTTGTGTGTGTATGTGTATGTATATGTATATGTATATGTATGTGTATGTGTGTGTATGTGTGTGTGTGTATATATATATATATGCCAAATTTTATTTCTTTCTTTCCACATGTGTGTGTGTGTGCCAGAGTCTCTTCCGCTGCAAACACACACCAGATGCTTGTGCTACATTTTGCATCCAGCTTTATGTGGGTGGTTGGGGAATTGAAGCTGGGCCAGCAGGCTTTGTAAGCAAGTGCCTTTAACTACTGAACCATCTCCCCAGCCCCAACATTTTTTTTTTATTGAAACAAAATATACATAGACTTGGGAAATGGCTCAGGTGTTAGGGGCACTTGCTTGCAAAGCCTGACAGCTCAGGTTTGATTCTCCACTACCCGCATGCTGCAGTTACATTCACGTCGCTGAGATAAATACTCAACTAGAAGCAGCTCATGGGAGGACAGCATTTATATCTAGTGGGAGCAGAGGCCAGACGTCACCTCCTGGCCAACAGCAGCAGCAGGAGAGTGTTTCAAACACTGGCAAAGGAAAGCTGGATGCAACATCAGCCCACCCCCAACAACTCCCCTCCTCCAGGAGGCTCTAATTCCCAAACTGCCGCCAGCTGGGGGACCCAGCACTCAGAACGCATGGGTTTACACTGGACATCTAATTCAAAGCACCACACCACAGAAAGCTAGGCACACAAAGTGATGCATGTGCCTGGAGTTTGCAGTAGCAACCGGCCCTGGCACACCCATACTCCCTTTCTCGAGTATTTTAAAAATCGAAAAACCAAAATAAAAATTTAAAACGTTAGGCCTGGAGAGATGGTTTAATGGTTAAGGTGTCTGCCTGCCTGCAAAGTGTAAGGTTTGATTCCCCATGACCCACATAAGCCAGATGCACAAGGTGGTGCATGCAACTGGAGCTAGTTTGCAGTGGCTAGAGGCCCTGGTGTGCCCACTCTTTCTCTATCTGCCTCTGTCTCTCTCAAATAAATTAAAAAATTTTTTTTAGGGCTGGAGAGATGGCTTAGCGGTTAAGCGCTTGCCTGTGAAGCCTAAGAACCCCGGTTCGAGGCTCGGTTCCCCAGGTCCCACGTTAGCCAGATGCACAAGGGGGTGCACGCGTCTGGAGTTCGTTTGCAGAGGCTGGAAGCCCTGGCGCGCCCATTCTCTCTCTCTCCCTCTATCTGCCTCTCTCTGTGTGTCTGTCGCTCTCAAATAAATAAAAAAAATAAAAAAATTAAAAAAAATTAAATAAAAAAAATAAAGGCGTGTGCCACCATGCCCAGCAAAAAAAAAAAAAAAAAAAAAAAAAAAAAAAAAAAAAATTTTAAAAGTTAAAGCTTTTCAGGTATTTGAACCACAGTGCCCCCTCCTGGCCAGGGCTGCATCTCTCCAGTTGGGAGCAACTACCTCCATTTAGCTTCTTGTGCTCTCATTCTGAGCCCTTTCCTTCTGGAGAAATTAAAAGCAAAAAGATGGCTTGTCTTTCCTCACGGCAACAAATTCTCTCGTTTGTGCAGGTGACTGCTAGCACGGGAGCCCTGCATGGAAGGGCTCTTCCCCCAGCCTGTCGGCACTGAGACCGCTGCCCCAGCACTCCAGGACAGAAGCCTTTTCAGAGCTGCAACGCCTTTCATCCTCCTGGTGGAAGCTCTCTGGAAATGAGGCCAGGGCTTGCAAAGCCATTCAACCCGGTCACAGGGCCGGAGTCACTGAGGTCTGCGTGGAAACCTGCACTCCCATATCTATTAAGGCCTCCTTGTATTTTCTTTGACAACAATTCAGTGTCCTTGACCCAGATAAAACACTTACAAAAAGACCTTTCAGAAGTGATATGTTTAGATAAGGTAAATCCCCTACAATCCACTCATGCGTCCATCTGTTCAGTTTAGAGGAGTGTCCCCTGACCCATGGGCTCAGGATCGGGTTAGCATGGAAGAAACAAAGGCTGGTCCAGAGCCCATCACTGAAATCCAATCTTCAGGCCCGTTTGCTCAGCCCTGCAGGTACTGTTAAGAGATGGAAGCAAAAAAAAAAAAAAAAAAAGGGCTGGAGAGACGGCTTAGTGGTTAAGCGATTGCCTGTGAAGCCTACGGACCCTGGTTCGAGGCTTGTTTTCCCAGGACCCACGTTAGCCAGATGCACAAGGGGGCGCATGCGTCTGCAGTTTGTTTGCAGTGGCTGGAAGCCCTGGAGCACCCATTCCCTCTCTATCTGTCTCTTTCTCTCCCTCTCTCTCTGTCACTTTCAAATAAATAAATAAATAATGAACAAAAAAAAAGAGATGGAAGCCACTCCACTGACTCACACACTTGCCTACTGGTTTTGTATTTATGAAAGAGAGAGCGAGCGAGAATTGGCACACCAGATCCTCCATTCACAGCAATCAAACCCCAGACACGTGCATCACCTTGTGCATCTAGTTTACGTGGGATCTGGAGAGTCCAACTGAGTCTTTAGGATTTGCAGGCAAGTGCCTTAATCCATGCCATTTAATCCATCTCTCCAGCCCCCTACTGGTTTTTAGTGACCAGGACAAGCCACTGTAGCACCTAGAGACTTGCTGCTATCAAGCCGTCGCTTAAGACCCGAGTAGATGTATCTCAGAGCTGCCATGGGAGTGGCTTGCTTCTCTGGATTTGCTCAAGTCTCGCTGCATGCTGCTGAGGTGGCTTTGTGGGCAATCTAGAATTTTCCCCCAGTGATTTGTTACTCTACAGAGTGACATGCCATTGCATACACCATCAGTTCAGTACTTCATAGAAGTTTCCTGAGTTTTGGGGACGTGTGGCTGTGAGCCTATAAATTCCTCTGAAAGTCAGTGTTCTCCTCCTTGCATAGCAGCCCTTATACTAGCGGCCACTTTTCTGGGTGCACTCCTTTTACCCCACCCCCCTTTACTCTGCAGCCCTAACTGTCCACATGTTCATGGAGGATGCACCAGTGTCTGCACTTTAGAATTTAACTTGCCTGCCCTCTTCCTTTGAGCCATGTGGACTTGCATGGCTCAAGCCTGGTCCATCTTGAAGAAACAGGACCCAGGTGAAGCAGGTGGAAACAAGGTCCCAAGAGGTCAAAACAGTTCCTGAAACTCCTGCCTCACTGCTTTTCAGGAGATAAAGTTCTCACTTCAGTTACTGCTGTCCAGATAACAGAACATTAACACGTGTTTTAGAGCTGTTTTCCCCCAAATTAGCTCCAGTGTGAGTTTTAAGGGACCTCACTTTTTTTTTTTTTTTTTTGAGGCAGGTACTCACGCTAGCCCAGGCTGGCCTTGAATTCACAGTGATCTTTCTACCTCGGCCTCGTGAGTGCTGGGATTAAAGGTGTGTGCCACCACGCCTGGCATGGCAGAGAGAGAGGAAAAGAGAGAGAACAGGTGCACCAGGGTCTCTAGTTGCTGCATTCGCCACTGTACATGTGGATTTATGTGGGGCTATTGGGAAATAAAACTTGTGCCTTTAGGCTTTATGGGCAAGTGCCTTAACCACGGGGCCATCTCTCCAGCCCAAGGGATTTTACTTTTAACCCAGGAAACAAATGCCATCATGTTCTCTCTGGGTCCCTGGCGGGCCACGCTTTCCTGCTCCTAGAGGCGGCACCGCTCCCCAGCTGAACGATGCTCGCTCCCTCTCTGTTCCGACACTTAACCAGAATCACCTCTCCCCCCACCGGCGCCCCTCAGTCTACGCAGAGTACAATACAGACTTTAAGACTGGCAATTTGTGAAGGTACCTTTGGGCTCTCCGAGGGAGTCCAGGCCCGCCGCAGCAGCACAGAGCCCACGGGGAGTCCTCAGCCCGACCCGGCAGTAGATACCCAGAGCCCTCCAGGGGCCTCCAAGGTGTGTTTGCTGCTGGCTGAACTGTAGATGAATCTTTTACCAGCTGACCCTCCTTAAGACTGCTTGCCTTCTGCCCTGTGCTCATTAAGAAGCACCATCTGAATGTGGCCCTCTGTCCCACCTGCATCTTTTTATTTATTTATTTTAGAGTGAGCGAGAGATACAGGCCCGAGCCACTGAAATTGAACTCCAGATCAGTCAGGGCTACACAGGAAGCTTTAGGCTCACCATAAAAAAAATAAAAAAATAAAAAAAAATCAGAGGACTGGAGAGATGACTTAGTCCCACAAGGCACTTGGTGCTCAAGTGTAGGGACTGGATTGCACCCTCATAAATGCCTGGGGGTGTGGTAGCAGGCCTGCAATCTTAGCACTCAGCAAGCTGGCCAGCTAGAGGAGCTGAATAGGGGAGTTCTGAGCTCAGGTAAGAGGCTTTGTCTCAGTGAAATAAAGAGGAGATAGAGGAAGACACCCAAAGTCAACCTCTGGCCTCCACATACACACCCCCACACATGCATGTGCCCACATGTATATAAACACACACACACACGTACCACACTGTGGGGGGTTGAGTGTACAGTGTCCCTGATAGCAGCCTCATGTGTTTGTGATTCTGCCTCATGCTTCATCCCCAGTGGTAAAGCCTTTGGGAGGCAGAGCATTGCTGGAAGAGGAGCATTGCTGGGAGAAGGACTTGGGCTTTGATAGTCCAGCCTCCTTGCCAGCACTGGAGCTCACTCTTGTTTTTCTTCTCTGTGGCAAAGTATGACGCCCTGGCTGTCTTCTCTGCCATGGATTTCCTGCTGCGATGATACATCCCCTCAAAACTGTCAGCCAAAATAAACCTTTTCCTCCTATAAGCTGCTTCTGACTAGGTGTTTTGTCCCATGTCCCAGCTACATACACACAGTAACTGCTACACACATAGACAGACAACACACACACTTTGAAAAGTCTGAACCTGGGCTGGAGAGATGGCTTGGCAGTTAAGGCCCTTGCCTACGAAGCCTAGGGGCGCAGGTTCGATTCCCCAGTACCCATGTAAAGCCAGATGAACAAGGTGCTGCATGTATCTAGAGTTCATTTACAGTGGCTAGAAGCCCTGGTATGCCCATTTTCAATCTCTCTCTTTTTCATAAATAAGTAAAATAAAAAGTCTGAACCCACCTTTAGTATAGAACTGCTAATATTGACTTTTGTCTCTATGGGCAGACAGGATTGTGAGTTGGCCAATTTTTTTTCTGATTATTTACAAATACAGGTCAATTCTAAAAGGAGCTGGTAGTGATGCAGACAACATGCTTTCCAGAGCTTTCATATTTAGCACTCTGGTTGGTAATATAACATATGCCAGAAAGAGAGGCGTTACAATGGTTTGATTTTTATCCCATGCCCCACGATGTCCCAGAGCTAGAGATATGGCTCAGTTGGTAGAATGCTTGCCCAGCAGGCATGAGGCCCTGGGTTTAAGCCTCTGTACTGCATAATACCAGTCATGGAGGTACAGGCCTGCCTGTTATCCTACCACTCTGGGGATAGAAGCAGAAGGATCAGAAAGTCATGGTCATCCTTGGCTATATAGCAAGTTCAAGGTCAACCTGGTTTACATAAGACCTTGTCTCAAAACAACAACAACAACAAAAAAAAAAAAACCCAAAACAGCAGCAGCAACAACAACAAAAGCCCCATGGGCACCCAGCGGCATCTTTTAGCATACAGACGCCCATGCTCGCCTTGGCTCCTCCACATTCATGCCCATCCACGACATCTCACTTCCACCCAGCCACTCATTCCTTGCTCTAATTCCTTTCCTTTCCTGCCCTGCACATGCTGTGATAATCAGGCCATGACTTCTTCATGTAGCTCAGCCAACCCCCCACCCCCCCAATACCAGACTCCCCCAAAGAACAGGTTCAGAGTTCCAGGAAGGCTAAAAAGGTGAATACATCAGATGTTTCTTTAGTTGCTTCATTTTATTTTCATGTATTAATTTCATTCTTAGAAAAACAAATAGCTTGGTGTTCCCTTCTCTCCTTTTTTTTTTTTTTTTTCTTTGGTTTGGTTTTTTGAGATAAGGTCTCACTCTAGCCCAGGCTGACCTGGAATTCACTATGGGTGGCCTCGAACTCACAGTGATCCTCCTACCTCTGCTTTCCCAGTGCTGGGACTAAAGGCGTGCGCCACCATGCCTGCTTTCCCTTCTCTCCTTTATCCCCAACATTAAATAGAGGGATCAGAAGGCTAAGAAGAGAACATGGGAAAATTATTTTATGTTGACATTAGGGCCACAGTACTACGTAAATGGTATGAGCAGTCACCTTCTCACAGCTGGGCTGAAACACCCAACTAGAAGTAGCTTTGGGGAGGAAAGGATCAATTTCAGCTTACACCTTTGAAGTTTGATCATGGCGGAGAAAGCATGGCAGCCAGCTCCAGCTCACATCTTTATATGAGAGAGAGAGAGAGAGAGAGAGAGAGAGAGAGAAGAAACCAAGCTAGCTAACGTGCAGGGCTGGACTAAAAAATTCTCAAGGCCCACCCCCAGTGACACTCCTCCTCCAGCAAGGCTCCACCTCCCAAAGGCTCTACCAGTTAGGGACTAAGCATGAGGCTTAGTCACAAAGATATGAGGCTACGGGGGACATTTTGCATTCAAGTCAACACAATTGCCTAATAAAATAATTAATTGCTTTACTTGTCACTGTGACCAAGTACCTGACAGAAGCAACTTGAGGGAGGAAGAAGTCATTTGGCTTACAGTTTGAGAGGGAACAGTCCATCATGGTGGGGGAAGCATGGCTGCTAAGATGTCTGGGTACACGGCAGCTGGAGCTTGGGGCTCACATCCTAGGAATCGGATGACAGGCAAGAATCATAACTGAGCTATAACCCATAACAGCCCCCCCCAAGTGACTCCCTCCCCTACCTTCTAAACGTCCCCAAATGATGCCATCAGCAGGGGAACAAGTGTTTGAGTGCCTGTGCCCATGGGAGACATTTCACATCCATACATCTCTTAGTAAATCTGTAATGCCTAGGAGTCTTTTCTCAGAGAAAACTCCCAGAAAGGAATGTATCAGTTACTTTTTGTTGCTGGGACCAAGTCCTCAACCAGATGCAATTTATGGAAGGCAAAGGTTTTAGTTTGGCTTCTAGTTCCAGAGTAGAACTCCTCATGGCAAGGAAGGCATTGCAGGAATGAGACGCTGGTGTGCTATTGCCACAGCAACGGGAGGACAGAGTGATGAGCGAGCAAGTATGGCTGGACTATAAAACCTTGAGGCCTGTCCCCACTGACACACTTCCTCCAGCAAGACTCCAGCTCCTAAAAATTCTACATCCTTATCAAACAGTGCCACCACCAGAGAACCAGGTGTAGCAACACATGAGTCCATGCAGGCGTTACGTTCAAATCCCACAAGGAACCTGGGAACTTGGCTAGAAAACAGCCCAGCTTTCTAGCTGTGGTCTGGGCTAGACTGGGATTTGTTCACCAGTACATGTGTCC